>NC_042981.1:36427292-36489607 GCF_901001165.1 Salmo trutta
CTCTCTCTCTCTGTCTCTCTCTCTCTCTACCTCTCCTCTCTCTCTTCTCTGTCTCTCTCTCTCTCTCTCTCTCTCCTCTGTCTCTCTCTCTCTCTCTCTCCCTGTCTCTCTCTCTCCCTGTCTCTCTCTCTCTCTCTCTCTCTGTCTCTCTCTCTCTCTCTCGTACCTTATTCTCCTCTCACATTCCCTCCCTTTGTTTCTCTCCACAACGACAGAGGATGTTGTGGAGACGTGCTGACCCCCCCATTAAAACCACTGTCTTCCCCAGTCCCTATGTGAAGGTCCTGTGTGTGTGTATGTGTGTGTGTGTGTGTGTGTGTGTGTGTGTGTGTGTGTGTGTGTGTGTGTGTGTGTGTGTGTGTGTGTGTGTGTGTGTGTGTGTGTGTGTGTGTGTGTGTGTGTCCGTGGCTAAAACATGGAGATGTGTTGGAGAGCTAAATGTCTTCATGGATTTAATGATAATCTTCATGGTTAATCAGACAAACAGACAAACAGAAGAGGTTCAAAAGAGCACCTGCAAACTTATAACACACCCCTTACCCCTGTCACTGCACCGATACTGAAACAGGCAGTAATCAGGCAGTCACCAGGCAGTCACCAGGCAGTAACCAGGCCGTAACCAGACAGTAACCAGATAGTTACTAGACAGTAACCAGGCAGTAACCAGATAGTCACTAGATAGTAACCAGGCAGTAACCAAGCAGTTACTAGACAGTAATCAGGCAGTAACCAGGCAGTAACCATGCAATAACCAGGCAGTAACCAGGTAGTAACAGACAGTAATCAGGCAGTAAATTGGAAAAAAACAGGTAGTAACCAGGCAGTCACCAGGTAGTGCCCAGGCAGTAACCAGGCAATTACTAGACAGTAACCAGGCAGTAACCAGGCAGTCACCAGGCAGTAACCAAGTAGCAACCAGGCAGTAACCAGGCAGTAACAAGGCAGTTACCAGGCAGTAACCAAGTAGCAACCAGGTAGTAACCAGGCAGTCACCAGGTAGTAACCAGTCAGTCACCAGGCAGTAAATAGGCAGAAACCAGGCAGTAAGCAAGTATTAATCAGGCAGTAACCAGGCATTAACCAGGCAGTAAACATGTATTAACCAGGCAGTAAACAGGCATTAACCAGGCAGTAGATATGTAGTAACCAGGCAGTAACCAGGCAGTAACCAGGCAGCCACCAGGCAGTCACCAGACAGAAGCAGTGTGGGCAGCCAGATGTGAACAGACATAACACGTTCTATGGCTCATCAGGCCAACACAGATCCTGCAACAGCTTGGGCATACCAGGGTTAGGCTAAACCACAACCGCCACTAACACAACCCAAAAATGATCATTTGATAATGAAATCCCAAACACAATCCATCCCTCCAGTCCGAGCATGTTTGATCTGTCCCGTCAACACGTGATTGGACAGATAGTGCTTCCTCCGATCAACTCTAAACGCATAATAATTCATATCACAAACACCTCATATCAACTCATCACAGATCTCATTCACAGTCAACCCCTCATATCAACTCATATCACATAGCCTTTATGTCAACTCATATCACATAGCCCTCATATCAACTCATATCACATAACCCTCATATCAACTCATATCACATATCCCTCATATCAACTCATATCACATAGCCCTCATATCAACTCATATCACATAGCCTTTATGTCAACTCATATCACATAGCCTTTATGTCAACTCATATCACAAAGCCCTCATATCAACTCATATCACATAGCCCTCATATCAACTCATATCACATATCCCTCATATCAACTCATATCACATAGCCCTCATATCAACTCATATCACATAACCCTCATATCAACTCATATCACATAGCCCTCATATCCACTCATATCACATAGCCTTTATGTCAACTCATATCACATAGCCTGTATGTCAACTCATATCACAAAGCCCTCATATCAACTCATATCACATAGCCCTCATATCAACTCATATCACATATCCCTCATATCAACTCATATCACATAGCCCTCATATCAACTCATATCACATAGCCCTCATATCAACTCATATCACATAGCCTTTATGTCAACTCATATCACATAGCCCTCATATCAACTCATATCACATAACCCTCATATCAACTCATATCACATATCCCTCATATCAACTCATATCACATAGCCCTCATATCAACTCATATCACATAGCCCTCATATCAACTCATATCACATAGCCCTCATATCAACTCATATCACATAGCCCTCATATCAACTCATATCACATAGCCCTTATGTCAACTCATATCACATAGCCCTTATGTCAACTCATATCACATAGCCCTCATATCAACTCATATCACATAGCCCTCATATCAACTCATATCACATAGCCTTTATGTCAACTCATATCACATATCCCTCATATCAACTCATATCACATAGCCCTCATATCAACTCATATCACATAGCCCTCATATCAACTCATATCACATATCCCTCATATCAACTCATATCACATATCCCTCATATCAACTCATATCACATAGCCCTCATATCAACTCATATCACATAGCCCTCATATCAACTCATATCACATAGCCCTCATATCAACTCATATCACATAGCCCTTATGTCAACTCATATCACATAGCCCTTATGTCAACTCAAATCACATAGCCCTCATATCAACTCATATCACATAGCCCTCATATCAACTCATATCATATAGCCCTCATATCAACTCATATCACATATCCCTCATATCAACTCATATCACATATCCCTCATATCAACTCATATCACATATCCCTCATATCAACTCATATCACATAGCCCTCATATCAACTCATATCACATAGCCTTTATGTCAACTCATATCACATAGCCCTCATATCAACTCATATCACATATCCCTCATATCAACTCATATCACATATCCCTCATATCAACTCATATCACATAGCCCTCATATCAACTCATATCACATATCCCTCATATCAACTCATATCACATAACCCTCATATCAACTCATATCACATATCCCTCATATCAACTCATATCACATAGCCCTCATATCAACTCATATCGCATAGCCCTCATATCAACTCATATCACATAGCCCTTATGTCAACTCATATCACATAGCCCTTATGTCAACTCATATCACATAACCCTCATATCAACTCATATCACATAGCCCTCATATCAACTCATATCACATATCCCTCATATCAACTCATATCACATAACCCTCATATCAACTCATATCACATAACCCTCATATCAACTCATATCACATAGCCCTCATATCAACTCAAATCACATAGCCCTCATATCAACTCATATCACATAGCCCTCATATCAACTCATATCACATAGCCTTTATGTCAACTCATATCACATAGCCCTCATATCAACTCATATCACATAGCCCTCATATCAACTCATATCATATAGCCCTCATATCAACTCATATCACATATCCCTCATATCAACTCATATCACATATCCCTCATATCAACTCATATCACATATCCCTCATATCAACTCATATCACATAGCCCTCATATCAACTCATATCACATAATCCTCATACCAACTCATATCACATAGCCCTCATATCAACTCATATCACATAACCCTCATATCAACTCATATCACATAACCCTCATATCAACTCATATCACATAGCCCTCATATCAACTCATATCATATAGCCCTTATGTCAACTCATTTCACATAGCCCTCATATCAACTCATATCACATAGCCCTCATATCAACTCATATCACATATCCCTCATATCAACTCATATCACATAACCCTCATACCAACTCATATCACATAGCCCTCATATCAACTCATATCACATAACCCTCATACCAACTCATATCACATAGCCCTCATATCAACTCATATCACATATCCCTCATATCAACTCATATCACATAGCCCTCATATCAACTCATATCACATAATCCTCATACCAACTCATATCACATAGCCCTCATATCAACTCATATCACATAACCCTCATATCAACTCATATCACATATCCCTCATATCAACTCATATCACATATCCCTCATATCAACTCATATCACATAGCCCTCATATCAACTCATATCACATAGCCCTCATATCAACTCATATCACATATCCCTCATATCAACTCATATCACATATCCCTCATATCAACTCATATCACATATCCCTCATATCAACTCATATCACATAGCCCTCATATCAACTCATATCACATAGCCCTCATATCAACTCATATCACATAGCCCTTATGTCAACTCATATCACATAGCCCTCATATCAACTCATATCACAAAGCCCTCATATCAACTCATATCACATAGCCCTTATGTCAACTCATATCACATAGCCCTCATATCAACTCATATCACATAGCCCTCATATCAACTCATATCACATAGCCCTTATGTCAACTCATATCACATAACCCTCATATCAACTCATATCACATAGCCCTCATATCAACTCATATCACATAACCCTCATATCAACTCATATCACATATCCCTCATATCAACTCATATCACATAGCCCTCATATCAACTCATATCACATAGCCCTCATATCAACTCATATCACATAGCCCTCATATCAACTCATATCATATAAACCTCATTCAAAACAGTCAGTTCCTCATTTCGAATCATGTGACATTCAAATCACTCAACTCCTTGTATCCCATCGAACTTCATTCAAATCCTTTAGATCCCTCGAGCACGTTTGTATGGTCATTCCCAGTCAGTCTGCCACTGTGCTCTTCCCTGTCCTACTGATTAATCCACCAGCCACATCATATGACCTGACTCTAATGTCATGTGAAGAAACAGTGTGAGGCTCGCCAGGCTAGCTCTGTGTCTCTCTGTGGATGAATGTCACCTGGCATCATGTTGACATGCTAATCAAACATACTACAGAGAAGATAGAGCCATTCACATCTCACATCTAGGCCCTGTGGCAATTCACCCAGTAGATCAGTGGTCACCAACCTTTTCTGAGTCAAAATGCAAGCTGAGATCTACCGCTCAGATTTAAACATGACATTAGTCTATGTATGCAACATTAACCAATTAAAAACAGCTCTGTGGCAATGAGGTTATTAGGGTGAGGCACATGGGCTACTGACAGCTTACTACACAACAAACACTTAGTATTACTTTCTTAGCTACAGTATACATATATCAGTGGTATATTACATTTACATTTACATTTAAGTCATTTAGCAGACGCTCTTATCCAGAGCGACTTACAAATTGGTGCATTCACCTATAATATCCAGTAGAACAAACACTTTACAATAGTGCATCTAAATCTTTTAAAGGGGGGGGGGGGGGGGGTTAGAAGGATTACTTTATCCTATCCCAGGTATTCCTTAAAGAGGTGGGGTTTCAGGTGTCTCCGGAAGGTGGTGATTGACTCCGCTGTCCTGGCGTCGTGGGGGAGCTTGTTCCACCATTGGGGTGCCAGAGCGGCGAACAGTTTTGACTGGGCTGAGCGGGAACTGTGCTTCCTCAGAGGTAGGGAGGCGAGCAGGCCAGAGGTGGATGAACGCAGTGCCCTTGTTTGGGTGTAGGGCCTGATCAGAGCCTGAAGGTACGGAGGTGCCGTTCCCCTCACAGCTCCGTAGGCAAGCACCATGGTCTTGTAGCGGATGCGAGCTTCAACTGGAAGCCAGTGGAGAGAGCGGAGGAGCGGGGTGACGTGAGAGAACTTGGGAAGGTTGAACACCAGACGGGCTGCGGCGTTCTGGATGAGTTGTAGGGGTTTGATGGCACAGGCAGGGAGCCCAGCCAACAGCGAGTTGCAGTAATCCAGACGGGAGATGACAAGTGCCTGGATTAGGACCTGCGCCGCTTCCTGTGTGAGGCAGGGTCGTACTCTGCGAATGTTGTAGAGCATGAACCTACAGGATCGGGTCACCGCCTTGATGTTAGTGGAGAACGACAGGGTGTTGTCCAGGATCACGCCAAGGTTCTTAGCACTCTGGGAGGAGGACAAAAGGGAGTTGTCAACCGTGATGGCGAGATCATGGAACGGGCAGTCCTTCCCCGGGAGGAAGAGCAGCTCCGTCTTGCCGAGGTTCAGCTTGAGGTGGTGATCCGTCATCCACACTGATATGTCTGCCAGACATGCAGAGATGCGATTCGCCACCTGGTTGTCAGAAGGGGGAAAGGAGAAGATTAATTGTGTATCGTCTGCATAGCAATGATAGGAGAGACCGTGTGAGGATATGACAGAGCCAAGTGACTTGGTGTATAGCGAGAATAGGAGAGGGCCTAGAACAGAGCCCTGGGGGACACCAGTGGTGAGAGCACGTGGTGCGGAGACAGCTTCTCGCCACGCCACCTGGTAGGAGCGACCTGTCAGGTAGGACGCAATCCAAGCGTGGGCCGCGCCGGAGATGCCCAGCTCGGAGAGGGTGGAGAGGAGGATCTGATGGTTCACAGTATCAAAGGCAGCAGATAGGTCTAGAAGGATGAGAGCAGAGGAGAGAGAGTTAGCTTTAGCAGTGCGGAAAGCCTCCGTGACACAGAGAAGAGCAGTCTCAGTTGAATGCCCAGTCTTGAAACCTGACTGATTAGGATCAAGAAGGTCGTTCTGAGAGAGATAGCAGGAGTGCTGGCCAAGGACGGCACGTTCAAGAGTTTTGGAGAGAAAAGAAAGAAGGGATACTGGTCTGTAGTTGTTGACATCGGAGGGATCGAGTGTAGGTTTTTTCAGAAGGGGTGCAACTCTCGCTCTCTTGAAGACGGAAGGGACGTAGCCAGCGGTCAAGGATGAGTTGATGAGCGAGGTGAGGTAGGGGAGAAGGTCTCCGGAAATGGTCTCGAGAAGAGAGGAGGGGATAGGGTCAAGTGGGCAGGTTGTTGGGCGGCCGGCCGTCACAAGACGCGAGATTTCATCTGGAGAGAGAGGGGAGAAAGAGGTCAAAGCACAGGGTAGGGCAGTGTGAGCAGGACCAGCGGTGTCGCTTGACTTAGCAAACGAGGATCGGATGTCGTCAACCTTCTTTTCAAAATGGTTGACGAAGTCATCCGCAGTGAGGGAGGAGGGGGGGGGAGGGGGAGGAGGATTCAGGAGGGAGGAGAAGGTAGCAAAAAGCTTCCTAGGGTTAGAGGCAGATGCTTGGAATTTAGAGTGGTAGAAAGTGGCTTTAGCAGCAGAGACAGAAGAGGAAAATGTAGAGAGGAGGGAGTGAAAGGATGCGAGGTCCGCAGGGAGGCGAGTTTTCCTCCATTTCCGCTCGGCTGCCCGGAGCCCTGTTCTGTGAGCTCGCAGTGAGTCGTCGAGCCACGGAGCAGGAGGGGAGGACCGAGCCGGCCTGGAGGATAGGGGACAAAGAAAATCAAAGGATGCAGAGAGGGAGGAGAGGAGGGTTGAGGAGGCAAAATCAGGAGATAGGTTGGAGAAGGTTTGAGCAGAGGGAAGAGATGATAGGATGGAAGAGGAGAGAGTAGCAGGAGAGAGAGAGCGAAGGTTGGGACGGCGCAATACCATCCGAGTAGGGGCAGAGTGAGAAGTTTTTGATGAGAGCGAGAGGGAAAAGGATACAAGGTAGTGGTCGGAGACTTGGAGAGGAGTTGCAATGAGATTAGTGGAAGAACAGCATCTAGTAAAGATGAGGTCAAGCGTATTGCCTGCCTTGTGAGTAGGGGGGGAAGGTGAGAGGGTGAGGTCAAAAGAGGAGAGGAGTGGAAAGAAGGAGGCAGAGAGGAATGAGTCGAAGGTAGACGTGGGGAGGTTAAAGTCACCCAGAACTGTGAGAGGTGAGCCATCCTCAGGGAAGGAACTTATCAAGGCAATATTACATCATTTATGCAGCAGCATACAATACATTTTGGACTCACCTTGTTGTGCTGTGCTCACTTGAACAGGAAGGTGGCGTGGCGGTCCTTCGTGGGCAAATTATGTCATCAAACTGTCATCAAAGTCTGGCATTCTCTGGATTTATGGTGCTTTCAAGACAACTGGGAATTCGGAAAAAAACAAGGTCAAATCATGATGATGTCAGTGATCTTCAGGTCATAGCTCTAGAAATAGGCTTGAGTTCCCAAGTTGGATGACCGTTCAAAACATATTTTCCCGGTCGGAGCTAGTTTTTTCCAGAGTTGTCTTGAACTCATTGAAGTCAGATTTCCCAGTTCGACATTAACAGTTGTTCTGAGCGCGGCAGAAATCATGCTGGATTGACAGCATGGCCAATGTTGAATGTTTATCATTTAAACTTTGAAAAGAGACCCTTAAACCCAGACTTGGGACCACACACCCATTCCACTGAATAGCAGGCTAGTTATTGCTTTGCAATGCTTGCAGTTAGCCCCTGATTCCTTCCAAACCACTCATTGTTGAATTTGCGATTTCCAACTTGTTGTGTAATGTTTATGTCCAATGGCCGATGAGCACCGATACATTTTATCTATAATTTCTCGTCACTATTTCTCATCATATGACAAGGATTAAAAATGATTTGCCAGTAGATTGTCGACTTGATTCAAAGCTACTGTAGATATAACGTGATTTGACGTTGTTTTATCTGGGGTCAATTCATTTTTTTATTCATTATATTTCACCTTTATTTAACCAGGTAGGCTTTTTGAGAACAAGTTCTCATTTACAACTGCGACCTGGCCAAGATAAAGCAAAGCAGTGCAACACAAACAACAACACAGAGTTACACATGGAATAAACAAACATACACTCAATAACACAATAGAAAAAGTCTATATACAGTGTGTGCAAATTAGGTAAGATAAGGGAGGTAAGGCAATAAATAGGCCATAGTGCAGAAATAATTACAATTTAGCAATTTAACACTGGAGTGATAGATGTGCAGAAGATGAATGTGCAAGTAGAGATACTGGGGTGCAAAGGAGCAAAACAAATAAATAACACTATGGGGATGAGATAGTTAGATGGGCTATTTACAGATGGGCTATGTACAGGTTCGGTGATCTGTGAGCTGCTCTGACAGCTGGTGCTTGAAGTTAGTGAGGGAGATACGAGTCTTCAGCTTCAGTGATTTTTGCAATTTGTTCCAGTCATTGGCAGCAGAGAACTGGAAGGAAAGGCAGCCAAACGAGGAAGTGAAATATACCTGCTGGAGCACATGCTGCGGGTGGGTGCTGCTATGGTGACCAGTGAGCTGAGATAAGGCGGGGCTTTATCTAGCAAAGACTTTTAGATGACCTGGAGCCAGTGGGTTTGGTGATGATTATGAAGCGAGTGCCAGCCAACGGGAGCATACAGGTTGCAGTGGTGGGTAGTATATGGGGCTTTGGTGGCAAAATGGATGGCACTTTGATAGACTGCATCCAATTTGTTGAGTAGAGTGTTGGAGACTATTTTGTAAATGACATCGCTGAAGTCAAGGATCGGTAGTATAGTCAGTTTTACGAGGGTATGTTTGGCAGCATGAGTGAAGGATGCTTTGTTGTGAAATAGGAAGCCGATTCTAGATTTAATTTGGGCTTAATGTGAGTCTGGAAGGAGAGTTTACGGTCTAACCAGACATCTAGGTATTTGTTGATGTCCACATATTCTAAATCAGAACTGTCCAGAGTAGTGATGCTGGATGGGCGGGCAGGTGCTGGTAGTGATCGGTTGAAGAGCATGCATTTAGTTTTACTTGCATTGGAGAGCAGAGCAGAGCAGAGCAGTTGGAGGCCACGGAAGGAGAGTTGTATGGCATTGAAGCTCGTCTGGAGGTTAGTTAACACAGTGTCCAAAGAAGGGACAGAAGTATACAGAATAGTATTGTCTGCGTAGAGGTGGATCAGAGAATCACCAGCAGCAAGAGCGACATCATTGATGTATACAGAGAAAAGAGTCGGCCTGAGAATTGAACCCTGTGGCACCCCATAGAGACTGCCAGAGGTCCGGACAACAAGCCCTCCAATTTGACACTCTGAACTCTGACTGAGAAGTGACCATGAGCCTTCTTGGATGGGCACTTCTAAAATAGCTCTATGGTAGCACCAAAGGGGTTTGAATTTTCTAGCTCTACCCTTAGATTTGGTGGTGACATAGTGTCCCCATGAGTGACAGAACACTGAGCCAATCACGGCGCAACTAGAGAGCATTGGTCCCGTGTGGCTCAGTTGGTAGAGCATGGTGTTTACAACGCCAGGGTTGTGGGTTTGATTCCCACGGGGGACCAGTAGGAGAAAAAAATGTATGAAATGTATGCATTCACTACTGTAAGTCGCTCTGGATAAGAGCGTCTGCTAAATGACTAAAATGCATTACCAACCTCGACACTCCGTGTTTTCCGCTGGCTGCCCCACCACCACAGAAAGCACTGCGCTGGGCTGAAACACCTGCATTTTGGAGCTGCCTTACTCAAGAAAGAAAAAAAGCAATAATGTTTGTATGCGGCTTTATTAACTCAATTATTATTTATTTAATTTTTTTGCTAGACAGCCATTCAAGTTTTGCCATAGATTTTCAAGCTGATTTAAGTCAAAACTGTTAATAGGCCACTCAGGAATATTCAATGTCATCTTGGTAAGCAACTCCAGTGTATGTTTGGCCTTGTGTTTTAGGTTATTGTTCTGCTGAAAGGTGAATTTGTCTCCTAGTGTCTGTTGGAAAGCAGACTGAACCAGGTTTTCTTCTTGGATTTTGCCAGTGATTAGCTCTATTCATTTTCTTTGTGTCCTAAAAACCTCCCTAGTCCTTGCCGATGACAAGCAAACCCATAACATGATGCAGACACTACCATGCTTGAAAATATAAAGAGTGTTACTCAGTCACGTGTTGTGTTGGATTTTCCCAAAACATAACCATTTCTATTCAGGACATAAAGTTAATTTCTTTTTTAAAAGTTTTCCTTTAAAGCCTTATTACAAACAGGATGCATGTTTTAAAATATTTGGATTATGTACAGGCTTCCTTCTTTTCACTAGGTTAGTATTGTGGAGGAACCACAATGTTGTTGATCCATCCTCAGTTTTCTCCTATCACAGCCATTAAACTCTGTAACTGTTTTAAAGTCACCATTGGACTCAGAGTGAAATCCCTGAGCGGTTTCCTTCCTCTCAGGCAACTGAGTTAGGAAGGACACCTGTATCTTTGTAGTGACTGAGTGTATTGATACACCATCCAAAGTGTAATTAATATCTTCATGTGCAAAGGGATGTTATATTTCTGCTTTTTATTTATTTATAGCCATCTACCAATAGGTGCCCTTCTTTGTGAGACATTATAAAACCTCCCTGGTCTTTATGGTTGAATCTGTGTTTGAAATTCACTGCTCAACTGAGGGACCTTACATATCATTGTCTGTGTGGGGCACAGACATGAGGTAGTCATTGAAAAGTCTAATTAAACAATATTTTTGCACACAGAGTGAGTACATGCATCATATTATGTCACTTGTTAAGCATATTTTTACTCCTGAACTTATTTAGACTTGCCATAAAAAAGGGATTGAATAGTTATTGACTCAAGACATTTCAGATTTTCATTTTTCAGGTCTGTAACAACAAAATGTAGAGGTGTCTGAGAACTCTCTGAAGGCACTGTATTTCTGGTTGCTCCTATGCATCTCTCTTTCGCTCTCTCTCTCTTGCTCTTTCTCTTTCTCTCTGAAGGTGTATCAGTGTAATTTATGCCAGGCCGATGCCCTCTTTCCTCTCCTGCCAGTGGATAGAGGGCTGGCATAAAGGTGCCCACGTCTCTCGCCCACCGCAACCTTGCCTCACCTTCACACACACACACACACACACACACACACACACACACACACACACACACACACACACACACACTCACACTCACACTCACACTCACACTCACACTCACACTCACACACACTCACACTCACACCTCCTCACCTTCACTGAGACTGACAATCCGTCTCTGTCACTCTGGGTGGCATGGGGGCAGAGCGAGAGTGAGAAGGGGGGGATCAAGAGGGAGGTGGGGGGCGGGGGGTCTGACCCTATGCCAGGCACAACCCCCCCCCCCCTCCACCTCCCTCCCTCTCCTTCCTACTAGCAGATGATCTAGCCCAGTGGACCACCCGAGAAGGAAAGACATTACCATGGGATGTGTGTTCATATTAGACGGTATGTCTAGAGAGTAGCCAGTGGTCCAAGGGCAGAGGGACAGAAGGGTTCTGTGAAGGGTTCTCAGGTCGGTGAAGCATGACCAACAGGCCAGAGCATCTCTAACATACTGTAAGGCATCTCCTCTCCTCCCTTCCACCTCCCTTCCTCCATCCCTCCTCATCCCCTAATTCACTGCCACCAGCCAGGCTGGCTTGTATTCAGGCCAGGGAGCAAGGGAAAGGGGCAGAGGGAGAGGTGGAGGAGTGTTTGGGTTGAGGGGTGGATCGTCGAGGGGTTTGAGGGTGTAGGGGAAGGGGTGGAAGCGGGGTGGTAAACTGGGGGTTTAAGGTTTGAATGGGTTGATGAGGCATGTGCACATTCGGGTTAGGGGCCTGAAACATCCTAGCCAACATAAACATCCCCGAGGAGAGAAAGAGAGAGAGAGAGGGAGCGGGATAGAGAGAGAGGCAGAGAGAGGTAGAAAGGGAGAGAAGGAGAGAGAAAGAGACAGAGAGAGAGGTAGAGAGGGAGAGAGAAAGCGAGGGAGAGAGAAAGCGAGAGAGAGGGATAGAGAGGGAGAGAGAGGGACAGGGTGATCGCTCCATCTCCCTCCATCATTCCACTGTGTGCATCTAAGGGAATGGTATGGCATGGTGTCCAGTCTGCCTGGACGGGCGCTCCAGGTCTAATTGTGCGTGTAAATGTTCATTAAGGTTGTGGGATATAGAGGACGGAGGGTAGAGCATGGCAGGATGGACTTTATTTCAGCAGCCAGAGACACTCTGAGGGAACTGAGGCAGAGGAAGCCAGAAGTCTCACTGCCTGGAGGAAGAAAGACGAGAGAAAGAAGAAAGAGAAAAGGGAAAGACAGCAGGAATATGAATGAGTAAACAGGATATGCCTGGCATATGAAGAAAGACAGAGAGAGGAGAAGGAAAAAGAGAAGGAGAAGGAGAAGGAGAAGGAGAAGAAGGAGAAACAGAGCAGAACAGAGCAGAACAGAGTAAAGCAGAACAGTGCAACTTCCTGCTCCTAGACAGGGAATAGCCTACTGACCCTTTCCAATAGCAGATAAATGATGAGTGTTTGGAAAGTTATGTAAAGTAATAGTGTTGGGTAACCAACTGCCATGTATTCCAATCGATCATTATCTCCCCTCCAGTGAAGTCTTCCTGCAACAGGTAATGAAGTAGTCAGGTCGTCTGTGCTCTCAACAGCCTCATCCACTGGACTGTCCTTACCTCACCCTGGCTTCCAGCAAGCCAGCTACCATGTCCCCTGAACCACAAGCCAGCTACCATGTCCCCTGACAACCACAAGCCAGCTACCATGTCCCCTGACAACCACAAGCCAGCTACCATGTCCCCTGACAACCACAAGCCAGCTACCATGTCCCCTGACAACCACAAGCCAGCTACCATGTCCCCTGACAACCACAAGCCAGCTACCATGTCACCTGACAACCACAAGCCAGCTACCATGTCACCTGACAACCACAAGCCAGCTACCATGTCACCTGACAACCACAAGCCAGCTACCATGTCCCCTGACAACCACAAGCCAGCTACCATGTCCCCTGACAACCACAAGCCAGCTACCATGTCCCCTGACAACCACAGCCACCTACATAGTGTCTCCTCTGCTCTCCCCTGGGGTCACATTAGTTATCAGAAATCTGCATTTTCAAAACACAGACAATCAAAAAAGCTGCGTTTTAAACAATTTCACCTGTGTTTTATTTGAAAGGCAACCAATTATTATTTTTTTCAATAGAGTGATAAAGGGCGTGCAACTCTAGTATTACTTCACAAAAAATCTATTAATACAAAACATTCAGCAGAAAATAGCTTTGCTGTAAGGAGTGTGCACTGGCGGTAGAGAAGTCAGACGCAGGAGAGCAAGAACTGTGTTTCCAAACGGCGCAGTTTAATAACAAAAAACAACACCGGATAATAGAACAATCAAATAATGGGTACATAACCCGACGCACACCAGGACAGACGTGCACAAGCACTTACAATAAACAATCACCGACAAGGACATGAGGGGGAACAGAGGGTTAAATACACAACATGTAATTGATGGGATTGGAACCAGGTGTGATGGAAGACAAGACAAAACCAAAGGAAAATTAAAAGAGGATCAGTGATGGCTAGAAGGTCGGTGACTTCGACCGCCGAACGCCGCCCGAACAAGGAGAGGGACCAACTTCGGCGGAAGTCATGACAGTACCACCGCCCGACGCACGGCTACAGCAGCGTGTCGACACCGACCTCGGGGATGACCCGGAGGGCGAGGCGCAGGGCGACGGTGGAACTCCTGTAGCATAGATGGGTCCAACACGTCCTCGACCGGAACCCAGCACCTCTCCTCCGGACCGTACCCCTCCCACTCCACAAGATACTAAAGGCCCCTCACCCGGTGCCTCGAATCCAGTATGGAGCGAACGGAGTACGCCGGGGCCCCCCCCCGATGTCCAGAGGGGGCGGAGGAACCTCCCGCACCTCAGACTCCTGGAGCAAGCCAGCCACCACCGGCCTGAGGAGACACATGGAATGAAGGGTTAATACGGTAATCGATGGGAAGCTGGAACCTATAACAAACCTTGTTCACTCTCCTCGGGACTTTAAATGGCCCCACAAACGGGACACAGCTTCCGGCAGGGCAGGCGGAGGGGCAGGTTTGGGGTCGAGAGCCAGACCTGGTCCCACGGTGCGAACACTGGGGTCTCACTGAGGTGGCGATCTGCATTCCTCCTGTGGCGCGTCACGGCCTGCTGAAGGTGGAGATGGGCGGCTTCCCATGTCTCCTCCACGCGCCTGAACCAGTCGTCCACCGTAGGAACCTCAGTCTGACCCAGATGCAAAGGCGCCAGAACCGGCTGGTACCCCATTACGCACTGGAAGGGAGAGAGGTTAGTGGAGGAGTGGCGGAGTGAGTTCTGTGCCATCTCGGCCCAGGGCATGAACGCCGCCCACTGCCCCAGCCGGTCCTGGCAACAGTACTGCAGAAATCTACCCACATCCTGGTTCACTCTCTCCACCTGCCCATTACTCTCGGGGGTAAACCCTGAAGTAAGACTGATCGAGACCCCCAGACGTTCCATGAACGCCTTCCAGACCCTAGACGTGAACTGGGGACCCTGATCAGACACTATATTCTCAGGCACCCCGTAGTGCCGGAAGACATGTGTAAACAAGGCCTCCGCAGTCAGTAGGAAGACCGTAGGCAGAGGGAGGACTTAGAGAAACGATTCACAACGACCAGGATTGTGGTTTTACCCTGTGAGAGTGGAATATCAGTCAGAAAATCCACCGACAGGTGCGACCAAGGCCGCTGTGGAACGGGTAAGGGGTGTAGCTTACCTCTGGGTAGGTGCCTCGGAGCCTTACACTGGGTGCACACCGAGCAGGAGGAAACATAAACCCTCACGTCCTTAGCCAAGGTAGGCCACCAGTACCTCCCGCTCAAACAGCGCACTGTCCGACTGATCCCAGGATGAGCAGAGGAGGGTGATGTGTGAGACCAATAGATCAACCGGTCACGAACAGCAGATGGGACGTACAGACTGGGCATCCGTGTCCAGCTCCCACACCACCGGTGCCACCAGCAGGAGGCGGGGAGTATGGGAGTGGGATCCATGGGCCGCTCCTCTGTGTCATACAGCCGGGACAATGCGTCTGCCTTAACGTTCTGGGAGCCTGGTCTTTAGGAAAGGGTAAACACAAAACGGGTGAAAAACATGGCCCACCTTGCCTGGCTAGGGTTCAGTCTCCTCGCTGCCCAGATGTACTCCAGTTTGCAGTGGTCAGTCCAGATGAGAAAAGGGTGTCTAGCCCCCTCAAGCCAATGTCTCCACGCCTTCAAGGCCTTGACGACAGCCAACAGCTCCCGGTCCCCCACATCATAGTTTCGCTCCGCCGGGCTGAGCTTCTTCGAGAAGAAGGCACAGGGGCGGAGCTTCGGTGGCGTACCCGAGCGCTGAGAGAGCACAGCTCCTATCCCAGTCTCGGGTGCGTCCACCTCCACTATGAATGCCAAAGAGGGATCCGGATGGGCCAGCACGGGAGCCGAGGTAAACAGAGCCATCAGGTGACTAAAGGCCCTGTCCGCCTCAGCTAACCACTGCAAGCGTTCCGGGCCCCCCTTCAGCAGTGAGGTAATGGGAGCCGCTACCTGACCAAAACCCCGGATACATCTCCGGTAGTAGTTGGCAAACCCTAAGAACCGCTGCACCTCCTTTACCGTGGTGGGAGTCGGCCAATTAAGCACGGCTGAAATGCGGTCACTCTCCATCTCCAGCCCTGAGGTGGAAATGCGGTACCCTAGGAAGGAGACGGACTGTTGGAAGAACAGGCATTTCTCAGCCTTGACGTACAGGTCATGCTCCAACAGGCGTCCAAGCACCCTGCGCACCAGGGACACATGCTCGGCGCGTGTTGCGAAGTATATCAAAATGTCATCAATATACACCACCACACCCTGCCCATGCAGGTCCCTGAAAATCTTGTCTACAAAGGTTTGGAAGACTGATAGCGCATTCATCAACCCGTACGGCATGACGAGGTACTCATAGTGCCCAGAGGTGGTACTGAAAGCCGTCTTCCACTCGTCTCCCTCCCGGATACGCACCAGGTTGTAAGCGCTCCTGAGATCTAGTTTGGTGAAGAAGCGCGCCCCGTGCATTGACTCAATCGCTGTGGCTATGAGTGGTAGCGGGTAACTATACCTCAGAGTGATCTGATTCGGACCCCGATAGTCAATACATGGGCGCAGACCTCCCACCTTCTTCTTCACAAAAAAGAAACTTGAGGAGGCGGGTGAAGTGGAGGACCGAATGTACCCCTGACGCAGGGATTTGGAGACATATGTTTCCATAGCCTCCGTCTCCACCTGTGAGAGGGGATACACGTGACTCCTGGGAAGTGCAGCGTCTACCAGGAGATTTATCACACAATCGTCCCGTCGATGAGGTGGCAATTGAGTCGTCTTCTTTTTAGAGAAGGCGAGAGCCAAATCGGCATATTCAGGGGGAATGCGCACATTGGAGGCCTGGTCTGGACTCTCCACCATAGTAGCACCAACGGAAACTCCTAAACACCTACCTGAGCACTCTCGCGACCACCCCGTGAGAGCCCTCTGTGGCCAAGAAACAGTGGGGTTATGACAAGCTAACCAGGGTAGGCCCAGCACCACGGGAAACGCAGGAGAGTCAATAAGAAAGAGACTAATTCTCTCCTTGTGCCCCCCCCCCCCTCCCCCCCGCGTCACCATGCCCAAAGGAGCGGTGACCTCCCTAATCAACCCTGACCCTAATGGTCGACTATCTAAGGCGTGAACGGGGAAGGGCACAGCCACGGGAACAATGGGGATCCCTAAACTAAAGGCTAACGCTCTATCAATAAAATTCCCAGCCGCGCCTGAATCGACGAGCGCCTTATGCTGGGAATGCGGGGAAAACTCAGGGAAAGTGACATACACAAACATATGTGCAACAGAGGGCTCTGGGTGAGAATGGTGCCGGCTCACCTGGGGTGACGCCAGAGCGCCCTGCCTGCTGCCTCGATCCCCAGAGGAACCAACCCGGCACCGACCGGCAGTGTGACCTCTGCGGCCACAGATGCTGCACGAGCTGGAACCCCCTCCGGTCTTCCTGTGCACTGCCCCTCCCAGCTCCATGGGTATCGGAGAGGGGGTGCGGGAGGATGGAACCACCAGACCCCGATCAGAACGTCCGCGGGTAGCCAGCAGGTTGTCCAGCCGGATGGACAGGTCCACCAGATGGTTGAATGTGAGGGTGGTGTCTCTGCAGGCCAACTCCCAACGGACGTCCTCGCGCAGACTGCAGCGGTAATGGTCGATCAGGGCCCTGTCGCTCCATCCCGCACCGGCAGCCAGGGTCCTAAACTCCAGGAAGAACTGCTGGGCGCTCCTCGTCTCCTGCCTCAGATGGAAGAGGCGCTCACCCGCCACTTCGAAGACTGCCCGGAAACGGTGGGTGAACTCCTCAAACTGGTCCAACGCCGCATCTCCCTCTCTCCACACGGTGTTGGCCCACTCCAGGGCTTTCCCGGTGAGGCACGAGACAAGGGAGGACACCCTCTCACGGCCCGATGGAGTCGGGTGGACAGTGGCCAGGTATAGGTCCAGTTGAAGAAGGAACCCCTGGCAGTTCGCAGCCTTTCCGTCTTATTCCTGGGGCAGGGAGAGACGAATCCCACTGGGTCCAGGAGGAAGAAGGGCGCTCAGAGGAGACCCCAGTTGTGCTGGTGGAGGTACTGGAAGAACTCCCTGTCTCTCCCAGTGGTCCATAGTCTGGACAACGTGGTCCATGGCGGTGCTCCCTTACACGCTCCTCCACCCCTATAACCAGGGTACCTGCTCCTGCTGCCTCCATAGTCGGATCGGTGATTCTGTAAGGAGTGCGCACTGGCGGCAGAGAAGTCAGAAGCAGGAGAGCAAGAACTGTGTTTCCAAACGGCACAGTTTAATAACAAAAAAAACCACCGGAAAATAGAACAATCAAATAATGGGTACATAACCCGACGCACACCAGGACAGACGTGCACAAGCACTTACAATAAACAATCACCGACAAGGACATGAGGGAGAACAGAGGGTTAAATACACAACATGTAATTGATGGGATTGGATCCAGGTGTGATGGAAGACAAGACAAAACCAAAGGAAAATTAAAAGAGGATCAGTGATGGCTAGAAGGTCGGTGACTTCGACCGCCGAACGCCGCCCGAACAAGGAGAGGGACCAACTTCGGCGGACGTCGTGACATTTGTTTTCAGAAGTGCAACGCTATTTAGCTAGCAGCCACACAAGTAAATTAGCCTACAATAAAATAGCAAGGAATTTTTTGCAAAGACAATGCATGGCCATCATAATTATTTTACTTACCATAGAAAGAAAGTAGCCAGCTACATTTCCTAATGTTTTGTTTGAAGTTAATCTTGCATTTTAACTTGCTAAAAACATCAGAGGAAAGTACCATCGCCTCTTCCTCTCTGCCATCAGAGTGCTGTCTGCTGATCGAAAACCTGTTCGTGAATGCAGGAATTTGATCGGTCTGAAGACGAGAGTTCTCATCCGATCTGAGAAGTGCAACTAAAGCACAAAATTTGTCAAAAGCCAAGCAGAAATTTGAAAACGGAGCATTTTAGATCTTGGTTAACAAAATACAGTAGAGATATTTCTTCTGTTTTCCTTTTTTCTACATGAAAACACATGTAGACACGTGTTAACACTACCCCTGTTACTACACCATGACCATAACACTACCACACCATGACCATGACACTACCACACCATGACCATAACACTACCACACCATAACACTACCACACCATGTCCATAACACTACCACACCATGACCACAACACTACCACACCATGACCATAACACTACCACACCATGACCATAACACTACCACACCATGACCATAACACTACCACACCATGACCATAACACTACCACACCATAACACTACCACACCATGTCTATAACAATACCACACCATGACCACAACACTACCACACCATGACCATAACACTACCACACCATGACCATAACACTACCACACCATGACCACAACACTACCACACCATGTCCACAACACTACCACACCACACCATAACACTACCACACCATGACCACAACACTACCACACCGTAACCAGAACACTACCACAACATGACCATGACACTACAACACCATGACCATAACACTACCACACCATGACCACAACACTACCACACCATGACACTACCACACCATGACATCAACACTACCACACCATGACCATAACACTACCACACCATGTCCATAACACTACCACACCATGACCACAACACTACCACACCATGACACTACCACACCATGACATCAACACTACCACACCATGACCATAACACTACCACACCATGTCCATAACACTACCACACCATGACCATAACACTACCACACCATGTCCATAACACTACCACACCATGACCACAACACTACCACACCATGACCATAACACTACAACACCATGACCATAACACTACCACACCATGACCATAACACTACCACACCATGTCCACAACACTACCACACCACACCATAACACTACCACACCATGACCACAACACTACCACACCATGACCACAACACTACCACACCGTGACCATAACACTACAACACCGTGACCATAACACTACCACACCATGACCATAACACTACCACACCATCACCATAACACTACCACACCATGACCACAACACTACCACACCGTGACCACAACACTACCACACCGTGACCATAACACTACAACACCGTGACCATAACACTATCACACCATGACCATAACACTACCACACCATGACCATAACACTACCACACCATGACCACAACACTACCACACCATGACCATAACACTATCACACCATGACCATAACACTACCACACCATGACCATAACACTACCACACCATGACCATAACACTACCACACCATGACCATAACACTACCACTACAACACCATGACCATAACACTACCACACCATGACCATAACACTACCACACCATGACCATAACACTTCAACACCATGACCATAACACTACCACTCCATTTCCATAACACTACCACACCATGACCATAACACTACAACACCACATCATAACACTTGCACACCCCAACCATAAAACTCCCTCACCATGTCCAAAACATACCACACCACGACCATGTCATTTAGTGATAACCTCCTCAGATCCCCACGAGAGCAGTGTGGAAGGAAAGCAAAGTGAACATGAAATGCCTGTGTGCTGTTAAACATTAATGTGGGCTGTTTTGTGATGACGGCTGTCTGACACACACTGATATGATAATGTTAATTTAGACAGGCACACGGGAGACTGCCTCTGGGGTCCTTCAGGCACGCTCCATCACTGACACACTGACGACTCCGATGGAATTAATTCTGTCATTTACCTCTCTCTTTCTCTTCATTCATTCTCTCTCTCTCTCTCTCTTCAATCTCTCTCTCTCTCTCTACCTCTTTAATCTCTCTCTCTCTCTCTCTCTCTGCCTCTTCAGTCTCTCTCTCTGCCTCTTCAATCTCTCTCTCTCTGCCTCTTCAATCTCTCTCTCTCTCTCTGCCTTATCACTCTCTCTCTCTTTCTCTGCCTCTTCAATCTCTCTCTCTCTCTCTGCCTCTTCAATCTCTCTCTCTGCCTCTCCTGAAGTCGGCAGGTGGAGAGAGCTACCACTAGTCAGCAGCAGTATTGACACCAGTTCTAACTGACGCCCCAGAGCTAAAGAACGAGACAGAGAGAGAGAGAGACATGCAACGCGAAAGAGAGGAAACGCAACAGCGCTTCCAATCCTACCCGTCGCACCGAACTACATCCCCTCTCACCTGCCTCCGCAGCTCCCCTCTTCAGTCTCACGTCAGTCGCTTCTTGTTTTATCTCTGTTACAGCAGTCGTTCGTCCCACCGACAAAAGTTAGATACGCACATACACACACACTGCTGCTCACCTGGCAGTGTTACTGACACACATCAACCCCTGGAACCCCCAAAACAGAATGCCTCAGAGACACATCACCCATCCACCTCCCTCCCTCCTTCCATCCATCCCTGCCTCCATCCTCCAGGCAGCGTTTTCCTCTCCTCTTTTCAGTCCCTTGTTATCATAATCACATTGGACAAGCGCCTGGGTTGGCAGTTCCCTTGTCTCTCTCTCCCTGGAGCCCCTTCCTCCAAGCACTGTAACGTTGTGTTCTTTTTTCAACCCTCTTTTTTTCACCTTTTCATCTTTTGAATTTGTCAAATGGACGAGGATGTGTGTGTGCCTGCGTATATGTGTGCATTCGAGGGCGCGTAAGTGTGTGTGTGTGTGTGTGTGTGTGCGTGTGTGTGCGTGTGTGTGTGCATGTGTGTGTGTGTGTGTGGGTGTGTGTGTGTGTGTGTCCGTGCGCGTATGTGTGTGTCAAGTGCCTCTGTAGCTACTCAATTACCTGGCTGTTTCATAGTGTAATGTCTGTATTGATGCCGACACGCCGCTACAAACGACCCATAACCACCGCTGTGTTGGGGCCTACACAGACCGCGTTTGTCAGCGATAATAAGCACACTGTTCTTCTTCTTCTTCCTCTGTCCGTTTGGTCACAAAGGATCACATCACCAGCACACCATTCCACTACAATGGGTCAGTCAGTCAGTTAGTCAGTCATACAGTACAGGCAGGCAGAGCAGCAGCTTTAGCAACCTGGTCTCAGAGCATTTCGTATTATTCTGTAGGTCAAGCTGATACACCCCATATAATATGATATGTTACATTTCTTACGGTATGTATTCATTTGTGGATATCCGTCACCCATTTCGTATTATATGTTATGAATTTGCAAAACATATGATATGGTGCATATTCTAGGTAGGTGGCTCGGTGAATAATGTTATTGTTAGGGCTATGTTTAGGATTTAGGTTAAAGGGTTAGGGTTAGGGTTAGCTAAAATGGTTAAGGTTAGGATTAGGGGAAGGGTTAGCGTTAGGTGAAGGGTTAGGGTTAGGGTTAGGGTTAGGGTTAGGGTTAGGGTTATGGGCAAATAAAACCATCCGGTCAGGTAAATTTTACACTATGGCAGAATGCATTATATAAGTATTTGACAAGGGCAGTGGTATCCCTGCATATAAAACCACGGTTCTCCTCAGTCCTGTGCCTGCCTTTCTGTTTTGTTTGCCATCTCTGCCTGTTGGTGTACTGTTTAGCATAGGGAGGACTGTATGTATGCCCATGGTTGTGTCTTGATGTGTGTCTGTGCGTGTGCCCATGTGACCGTGTGTGTGTACGTGCACACCCGTGCGTGTGCCCGCGTGTATGTGCCCCCCTGCCCACACAGCTGGTCCAAAGCAGATGTTTACCAGTATAATTACCCTCCGCCCATACGTCATCTCCAGCCTCTAGATGTGTAGTGACACCAGTTCAACACAGACCTGCTGTGGATCTCAGTGAACACATTCATATCAATACTCTTGCTGCCTATTGGCCAACCATTCAAGAAAGGACACGTGAACTAACTAATGAAAATACACCGGCACGCATACGCGGCTTACGAACAACACACACAAACACACATGAACACAGGAATACACACATGAACACAGGAATACACACATGAACACAGGAATACACACATGAACACAGGAATACACACATGAACACAGGAATACACACATGAAGTCAAGTGCAAAGTCAACAAGCGCAAAGTGACACAAAAGGATTACACAATGGTGTCATAGCAACGGCATAATGTAGCTAACAAAAATCTACATATTATCAAAACAGAGGTAGAATGCGTATGTAACACCAGACCCCAGAGGATAGCAGGGCAGGTTAGATAGGTACAGTAACCCGGTTCTTACCTGTAGAGCTAGGTGGGTTCACCTGTCCACTGTGAGTCTGCCCTGGGTGCTGAAGGCACAGAGAGAACCTGCCCGCTGGGCTGACACGGTCAGCAGAAACACCAACCCATAACCTGAACTCTTTGCCAACACTGTCCTGACCAGAGAGAGACAGAGACTCCAGGTCAGGAGCACACACATACGCACGTACGCATGTACACACACACACACACACACACACACACACACACACACACACACACACACACACACACACACACACACACACACACACACACACACACGCCTCTCCTCTGAACTCTTCTTAATCAGCGTCAGACCACATCAAGTGCTCAAGCTTTTGGTTGTGCAGGCTATTGTTCCAGCCCATCACTAAGACTCTGATTCAAATAGTCAACTACAATAGTTACTGTAGGTGTGTTATTGCAGGGCTGGAACAAAAGTCTTCACTCCCCATAACTCTCCAGCTCCAGGTTTGGAGCTGGAGAGTCCAACCTACAGTATGGACTAGGTAGTTGACTATGTTTCCACAGAGGATAAGATCCACCCATAAGAATCCAATGAGGATCGTTGTGACATTTACACGTGCAATATCCATATTTAACATGATTTCTCCCTGCTGTTACAATGGTCTAGAGGTGCAGCCACCCACACACTCTCTGTCATATTAAACACCATCAAACACATTTTATGGGGAAACTCTGGCCTTTTCTGAATACAGGCCTACACACCCAATAAATCACTAGCATAGTGTGTGTGTGTGTGTGTGTGTGTGTGTGTGTGTGTGTGTGTGTGTGGGTGTGTGTGTGTGTGTGTGTGTGTTGTTTGCACTGCCTGCCTGTTCAGTTCAGGCCAGTTCACTTGAGTGAATGAGATGAGGTAGGGCAGAGGGGACAACTTTTAGGAATGAAATGCTGCCTGTGTTTCTGCCTGTTTGGTCTACTTAGAATTGGGCCAATCCTCTCAGGGGTGTGTGTGTGTGTGTGTGTGTGTGTGTGTGTGTGTGCTTGTGTGTGTGTGTGCTTGTGTGTGTGTGTGTGTGTGTGTGTGCTTGTGTGTGTGTATGTTAGCGCGTACATGTGCACATGCACTTGTGTGTGTGTCTGTGTGTCCGCGTGTGTGTGTGGCTGGTCCCAGCGTCTAGGGTGAGTGGGGCGACACGTATTTTAGTGTCATGTTATCCTGGGCCTGGCATGGTTATAGGTATACATTTTTGAGGAGAAGCAACTAGTCTCACTCCCTCTTTGGTCCTGCTGTACGCAGCCACAGAACTAACCTTAAAAGGACAATCTATAGTTGCTACATCCATTTTTGGACTTTTAATGTTATGATATGTACCCATTGATTCTTGCAAAACATACATGGCTCATAAGCTGAGTTTTACTGTTGTACCTTTGCAGAACCCCAAATATAAGCCTGTTTTATGGCAATGTTTGTAAACAAAGC
Organism: Salmo trutta; assembly: GCF_901001165.1. Taxonomy (NCBI): domain Eukaryota; kingdom Metazoa; phylum Chordata; class Actinopteri; order Salmoniformes; family Salmonidae; genus Salmo; species Salmo trutta. Next base: position 36,452,220 of record NC_042981.1, read on the forward strand.
ACATGTAAACAAACACTATATCAACAACATCTCACGGTCTGACTTCAATATTCAATGTTTGTCCTGGGGGCGGGCGAAAAACGTAGAGTTTTGACGGTTCAGTATAGGAATTCATTCCGATTGGGTAAGGTAAGGGTTAAGGTTTGGCATAGTGGTAAAACAGAAACACCTCGACGGTTAAGTTCATGCATTCCTTCTGATTGGTTATGGTAAGGGTTAAGGTTTGGGATAGAAAACAAAATACTGTGGCTACACTCTTAGAAAAAAAGGGTTCCAAAAGTGTTCTTCGGCTGTCCCCATGGGAGAACCCTTTTGTATCCATTTAGAGCCATGGTTGATTCCAGTTAGAGCCCTTTTTGGTTCAGGGTAGAACTGTTTTGGGTTTCAGGTGGAATCCAAAGGGTTCTACCTGGAACCTAAAAGGGTTCTTCAAAGGGTTCTCCTATGGGGACAGATGAAGAACCCTTTTAGGTTCCAGGAAGCACCTTTTTTTCCAAGAGTGTAGCACTGGGATTGAACCTGCGATTTTCTGAACTTGGTAATAACACTCACCGTTGCCCCTAGCGGCCGGTATTGAAGGCATCTCACAACGTCCTGGCGAACGTGGACCAACATCGAATACTGCATTGGATCTGGTGTGACCTGGCTGACATGATAGCCTCAAAACATGGTTAAAACTAAAGTTATGATTTCGTGCATGGTTAGTCCTATATCCATTGCTCTGTCTATGAATTTGAGAGTGGTTAGATTTCTCCTGCCCCATCCTTTAGCTGGGAGAGCGCTTTATTATTGTTTCAACTGCTGATTGCTGCTTTAACCCGTTACCCCTAACCTAAAGTCTAACCATAACCCTACAATTCAATCAATTCTGATGATATAGCTGATTAAGTCCTTTGTAGCATGGCTATCTAGTAGCTACCTGTTTAGAGCTGACTGTGTGTAGTTGTAGTATCAGACTGTGTGTGTGGCTGAAAGGCAGTGGTTAGAGGATTCCCATCCTGAGGACATCCTTTTCTCTCTGTCCTTTCATCCCTCCACTCAGCTCCCCTATTCGCTCCCCTCTCCGCTCCCCTCTCCGCTCCCCTGTCCGCTGCCCTCTCTCTTTAGACATTTTCTATGTGGAGGAAAACAAAATGCTCTTTGAGCTGATGTTCTCTCTCTACACTGGTGAAACACACATGACAATATTCCTCCCATTGATCTAAACTGGCCACAGTTGTAATGTACTGTAATGATCACCGGGTGTGTGTGTGTGTGTGTGTGTGTGTGTGTGTGTGTGTGTGCGTGCGTGCGTGCGTGCGTGCGTGCGTGCGTGCGTGCGTGCGCGTGCGTGTGGCAATCATTTTATATCAAATTCCCAAAGTCCACCTCTTCATTATCTGTGTGGCAGTAGCCGAATACCAGTGAGGCCTGTGTTAGGTAGGGTGCCAGAGATCAGTGGACAGCTTCCGGATCACACATCACATAGCCTCATCAAACAGACCAACTGTTACGTGATTCACTGGACTTAGTTCCACAGACCACATAGCAATAACATAATGGGCTTCTTTAACTGACTCTTTCATCCAAAGCAAGACATCTAGGCTGACTGTACAGTCGGTGAATATATATCCTGTACACTGTGTAGATGTTGGAATGAGCAGCTGTGGTGGTCAGTGGGACAGTGCGTCTAGAGCGAGAGGTCAGGGAGAGATGAGGACAGAAAGCCTTTTATCCAGCCTCTTTGATGGTGGCCATTTTGGTCACTCACAACAAAGACTGATAGCCTACAAACAACAGGTGTAGGAGGGATTCACAAAGCAAAGGCATGTATGATTGTATGATAAACACAGTGTTGCCAGACGGTTACCAGAGAAGGACCTGATGTGATTGTCAGTGTGTGTAACCCAGGACCATGTACGCTCTCCCAGTAACACCTTACATGACCACGATACGTGCTAAGTGGCACAAAAATATAGTGCACACATTTTCACCAGGGCCCAAGTAGTGCACTATGGAGCGAAGCGGGTGCCATTTGAGATTCAGCCCCTCACTGCCACGCTGCTTCTCTGCTTGTCCTGAAGGAAATTCTTTCCTGTTCTAGCCTGTCCTGTCGTACTTACACCCCTACCAAGGCTTCAGGTTTCATGTCTCTCTGTGACCTCATTGTTTTCTAACATGGTCCTGTCTTATCTTTCTCTCTGGACTGGACTACCTAACAGGCCACACCTGATAAGTGCTGTTTGTGAGTGAGACCAGATATGGTTATGCAGTCAAGTTTATCACGAAAAAGGTTGATTTTGAGCTAAATTAAATGTCATCGAAAGTGCATTTTGACATCTTAATTCAGTTTATAACAACAGTATACATAAAAGACATCAGTAATACTCACGTGTTCTGGAGTCTCAGGTTTGATCCACACATCTAGGGTGAAGGAGACCAGATGACCCAGACACTGAGAGGGAGGAGAGGGCACGTATCCCCCTTTCCCTCTCCCCTTGTCTCTGTCCCGGGGTGAGGGTCCTGTCCGTCCTGGGTGGAGAGCAGCAGGGGTGTGTGAGGTGTGGTGGAGGAGCAATAGGGGCACTCCTGGTTGCAGAAGGCCTGGCTGCAGTTGTGGAGCTCCTCCAGGGAGGCATGGCTGTGGCATTAGGTGGTGCGCTCGGAGTTGCCAAAGGTGGAGCGGGCGGGGGGAGAGGGTGACGGGCATGTGGGCTCCGAGGATCTCCAACCGGGGGATCCCTGGGAGGTCGCGGGGTCAAAGGTGTGGCAGAGGACCATGATGTAGAGCCATAGTAAGGAACGGATTCCTTGTGCGTCTTTTCTGTCCTTTCACACCCCTCTTCCCTCTCTTTATCTTCTTCCATTTCTGTCTTCTTTCTCCCTCTCAAACAGGGCCTCACTTTCCCACTTTCTCTCCTGCCTCCCTCCTTTCCCTCGTCTGACCCTTCCTCCTCCTCTCTCCCCTCTTCCTCCTCTCTCCCCTATTACTTCTCTCTTGCCTCTTCGCCCTCCGCCCCCCTCATCACCCGTCTCTCCTTCTTTTCCCCTCTCTCCCCTCTCAGTGAGGTCCAGCTCCGTCCGTTTGGCCTTGTAGCCTCCAGAAGTCGTTGAATAAGTCATGATGGTCACGGTGCCTGAGGTGACATTTTACAGACCACTGCCTTGAGTAAGCTCAACACACACACACACACCACACACACACTCGAACCAAAGCCTTCACATGATAGCATGGATTTCACCCCGGCGCAGACCTGGAGTGAAAGTCAGAGGAGAGAGAGGGAGGGATGGAGAGAGAAAGAGATAGAGAGGAGTCAGACATAAAACGAATCTGAGGGAAATGTCATGCAGGCTAGTTCCTACCCAAGGCTATTATGTTTGGTTTGATGGAGGGAAAGCTAAACAGATAAGGTACATTTCCTTTCTGCCTGCTGTTGAATTGAACTAAACGTGTCCTTTTTGCTGTGGTATATAGGGATTTCCTGGTTTATTCTGTGATGCTTCAATGCCCCGTTTCTCTGAGTTTGGGGGAAATTGGGGCTTAGGTGAAGCTATAACATTAGCCTAGCTACAATATTGTAAACTTTAGTGCCATTTCTTTCTAATATGACGGTGCATAGTTTTTAATGGAGAATATTGGCAGCTGTCTAGTGAAAAGTTACGTGGTTGTCTATAACTAGTCTACATACTGTATATTTAGAAAGTGTTACAATATTGACTAAATATGTCAATCTAGACAGAGCACAACCTCCTTGTTTGTTGTTTACCTCAATGGCAGGTGTGTCGAAGCTACGCTGTTTGCACACTGGCAACAATAAAATGCAACACGTTGGTGTGTGTCCAATCACTCCAATAAACTTAACAGACACTCACTTTTTCTTCATTAACTAACCTAATATATCAATGTCTGTTGCTAAAACACAAAGTAGAGTACTATATCGTTTGGTGCTTTTACATATAGAAAACCCAATTGTGGTCAGCCATTTCATCCCTAGTATTACAGTGCGTTTTCACCAGAACCGGCGGCTCCGCTCCAAAGGATTGACCGCTTCGTGGGTGTAGCATGAGCCTAATGAAGTAAGTAAATACACTTTTTGAATATTTTTTATTTTTTTAAACAATGTATTATTAACTAGCTAGGGCAAGCCACTGTGTGTAAGCTAATGGGCTGCTAGCTAGCTAGGGCAGGTAATTTTGTGTAGGCTAATGGTCTGCTAGCTAGCTACAACAGGTCATTTTGTGTAGGCTAATAGGCTGCTAGCTAGCTACAGCAGGTCATTTTGTGTAGGCTAATGAGCTGCTAGCTAGCTACAGCAGGTCATTTTGTGTAGGCTAATGGGCTGCTAGCTAGCTAAAGCAGGTCATTTTGTGTAGACTAATGGGCTGATAGCTAGCTAGGGCAGGTCATTTTGTGTAGGCTAATGGGCTGATAGCTAACTACAGCAGGTCATTTTGTGTAGGCTAATGGGCTGCTAGCTAGCTACAGCAGGTCATTTTGTGTAGACTAATGGGCTGATAGCTAGCTACAGCAGGTCATTTTGTGTAGACTAATGGGCTGATAGCTAGCTACAGCAGGTCATTTTGTGTAGACTAATGGGCTGATAGCTAGCTAGGGCAGGTAATTTTGTGTAGGCTAATGGGCTGATAGCTAACTACAGCAGGTCATTTTGTGTAGGCTAATGGGCTGCTAGCTAGCTACAGCAGGTCATTTTGTGTAGACTAATTGGCTGATAGCTAGCTAGGGCAGGTCATTTTGTGCAGGCTAATAGGCTGCTAGCTAGCTACAGCATGTCATACTGTGTAGGCTAATGGGCTGATAGCTAGCTAGGGCAGGTCATTTTGTATAGGCTAATGGGCTGCTAGCTAGCTACAGCAGGTAATTTTGTCTAGACTAATGGGGTGCTAGCTAGCTAGGGCAGGTCATTTTGTGGAAGGACATTAGGAACATTTTCTCCAGTTCTAGTCTCTAGAGAGGAAAACTATGAAGACAGACAGAGATAATAACAGCATAACAGCCAGCAGAATACTACCCTGCATCCCACTGCTGGCTTGCTTCTGAAGCTAAGCAGGGTTGGTCCTGGTCGGTCCCTAGACAGGAGACCAGATGCTGTTGGAAGTGGTGTTAGAGGGCCAGTAGGATGCACGCTTTCCTCTGGTGTAAAAAAATATCCCAATGCCCCAGGGCAGTGATTGGGGACATTGCCCTATGTAGGGTGCCATCTTTCGGATGGGACGTTTAAATGATGTCCTGACTCCCTGTGGTCACTAAAGATCCATGGCACTTATTGTAAGAGTAGGGGTTTTAACTCTGGGGTCCTGGCTAAATTCCCAATCTGGCCCTCATACCATCATGGTCACCTAATCATCCCCAGCTTACAATTGGCTCGTTCATCCCTTCTCTCCCCACTAACTATTCACAGGTTGTTGCTGTAAATGAGAATGTTCTCAGTCAACTTACCTGGTAAAATAAGGAATAAATAAACAGTCAGTGCCTGGTTGCCCAAAGACATCTACAGGCTAAGTTCATTGCCATAAACCTTGCCTTGCCTTGGCTAAGATGCTTCTGGGAAACCAGGCCCAGAGCTGTCTAATTGTGATATAATGAAGCCGGTTTCTTCGTGATGTCTGTCCTCAGATATGGAGAGCTGTGAAAGCCTGTCTGCAGATGAGAATGTCCCAATGAATGTCCCAAGAGACTGCTGGCACATCCTTGTCTACCATGGGTGGTATGTGTACTTACGTATGTGTACTTACGTTAGCACATGCTGTATACAACAATACAGTTAAACGTCACACACAATGTGGGCTACAAACCTATTACGACTGGAGCAGGCCAATCCAGGACCCAATTAAAGATGCTGCAGAACGGCTCTATTTGATGCACCACTCCCTTCTGCCCAGTTTCCCAGATGTTGCTTTGGGAATCAAGTTGTTTTTAGCCATCCCTATAACTCTCGCTTCTGCGGAGAGATCTTTTTCTAAATTAAAACTCGTAAAGAACTACCTAAGAAGCATCAGGCTCTCGGTCTGATATGCGCTTTTGAACACCTGAGGAAGCTCCACTCACTGCACTGGCGCCGTCGTAGCCTTAACCACGGCATGCGTTCGCCGATATCCCATTAGTTCATTTCTTTTTCAAGGCCTGAGGCACTTTGATCAGTCACATTCTTGAAGCCCAATAAACAAATACTTAGCTTCCTAGTACATAGGAAAATTAAAAAGGTTTCTGAATGACTTTTTGGAGGGTTACTGTCAAAATGATAAAACAATATTGTAACGACCCGGTATTGTGTTCTGTGTTTGTGGGTGTGTTATGGTTCTCATGGCTACTAGCAGGGGTTAAATGTGTCAGGACAGAGGGAAAGGGTGGGGGGTATGATGGGTAATCCCGCGGGATTTGGGAATGCATAAATAGGGATTACTGTCTCATCTCTCTCTCTCTTTCTGTTCGGGCCTTGATCTGTTCTTATGGGGGTGACCCTTAATTAACTCGACATGGTGTAATTGTGTACATTCGGTATTTAGCGGCGTGGGCTGTGGCCACAACAATAGCCCAGTTTAGGAATAAACCTGTGTTCTAACCTGCACACCTGGGGTCCGTCTCTTTTCCTTTTATGACCCAGTCGGGTCATTACATTGGTGTCAGAAGTGCTTTCGAACTAAGGGATCGAGACTAGGCGAGTTAGCTGTTCAGTATAGGCCGGGTTGGCTTTAGCGTAACTCGCATCTACGGTCATGATGCTTGGGGCGAGGCAGAAAATTAAGGAAGAGTCGGACAAAGTGTTCGTTGTGGGCTCGGGGGTACCCGGTCGGGAGGGTCGGGCGGCGACTGCCGTAGATGAGCTGGAGGGCCACATGGCGGGAGTTAAATTGTCAGTCAGCAAGATGGCAGAACTGGCGGGTTTTCCTTCACACCGCTTGAGAGCAGACGTCACGGCGACGGGGATATCGACGTCACCGGGTGCGGAAATGGCGGGGCCTGCGTATGTAAACAGAGATGGCGGCGGCCTATTGCCATTAGCCACGGTAGCGGCTAAACTACCAAAGTTCAATGGACAAGGTAAATGGGAAGTTTTTTTCACTCAATTCGAGTTGTTGGCTGTAGCCGGGAGGTGGTCTGACGAGACGAAAGCGTTACAGCTTGCCCTGAGCCTGGCAGAGGAGGCGTCGGAATGCCTGTTAACGCTAGCCCCGGACGAGAGGGGCGACTACGGTGCGCTAGTGGAGGCATTGGGGGGCCGTTTCGGCAGCGACGAACATGCTGCGGATTGAACTGAGTAACAAAAAGAGACTTCAGGGGGAATCATTAAAGGCGTTGGCAAGTGGTATTCTGAGCCTGACCAGGCGGGCTTATGCAACTATGCCGATTGGGGTGCAAGACGAGCTGGCACGGGACAGTTTTATTAGAGCGCTCTCTTCCACCGAACTGGGTAAGCATGTTCAGATGGCGGACCCACCATCTCTGCGGCCTGCAGTGGAGATAGCCAGGAAGAGGGAGCTGATCTGGGGTGAGGGAGTGAGAGTGGAAGTCGCCAGTCAACCAGAGGTGAGAGCAGCGGTGGCTGGGGTGCCAGGGGTCACGAAACCAGAGTGGGCCGACGAGTTGTGCGGGCTAGTCAAGACTGCTTCGCTTGTCATGGAGAGGGGCTCCAGGCAGCGTCGCAGTGTCAGCTCAACCCCTATTTTTTCCAGGCTGGGGTTGTGGCCAGCCTGGCCACATTCAGCGGGAGTGTGGCAGATTACCCCGTCACCAGGGAAACGACGGCGGGTTCTCGCGCAGGGGGCAGCGGGGACCCACCCCCCGCCCCCAAACCCACTGTAAGCAAAAGAGGTACCCAGCAGCGCAGACAAGAGGGTGGGGACCTGCTCCTCCAGGGTGTAGCTGCCGCCGTGTTTCCTAGTCCGGTAGTTGTGGTGGGACGTACCACCGTTGGGGACTTCTGTAATGTCATCGTCAAGGTAGAGGGGGTGGAATGTTTGGCCCTGGTCGACACGGGCTCTACAGTAACCCTGGTGAGACCAGACATACTACCTGTTGGGGTGCGGGTGGAGCCGACCCTTGTCCAGCTACGGACTGTCACGGGGGAGCTAGCCCCCATGTTAGGGAAGTGTCAGCTATCTGTGACTGTGGGGGGGAGAACTGTGGGGTGTCCGGCATGGGTAGCAGCGGTGCAGGACCCCTGTATACTGGGAATGGACTTTTTGAAAAACTGTGGGGCTCAGTTGGACTTAGCGTCGGGCACTTTGAGGCTGTCGGGGGGGCCCACAGTGGGAATGTCGACTTCGGGAGGGCCAGCAGGGGGCAGGGCTGTCCCTCCGTCTTCCTCCAAGCTTGCAGAAACTCCACCGGTCATCCCGGCTGCTCCCTTGGTCGTTGTGCCATTTCAGCAGCTGTCTCCAGCGGCGACGGCCTTCACTCCCCATCATGGTGCAAGCACAGGCAGCTCAGTAGCCCAAAACACACTGGCTCCTTCACCCCATCAGCCCGACGGGGGGAAGGAGGAAGCTATGGACGCCGTTGAGGCTGTGTGGCTGAAGAACTGTCAGGGTCTGGATGAGGGACAACAGAGACAGTTAAAGCAGCTGCTGTTGGACTTTAAAGATAGCTTTGCTTGGGGGGAAGATGAGGTAGGACAAACGCACCTAGTTCAGCACGAAATAGACACTGGGGACGCCCGACCCATTAAAATTAGGCCCCGTCGTATTCCCCTTGCCAGGAGGGAAGTAGCAGACACAGCTATTGTTGACATGTTGCGGGCTGATTTCATTGAGCCATCAGATAGCCCATGGTCCGCGCCGGTCGTCATGGTGCCTAAGAAAGGGGGTAAACTTAGGTTTTGTGTTGACTACAGGGGCCTAAATTCTGTCACCACTAAAGACTCTTATCCCCTATCGAGGATTGATGAGTCGCTAGACCACGTGAGAGGGTCCTCGTGGTTCTCCTCCCTTGATCTGCGCAGTGGCTACTGGCAGGTGCCCCTCTCGCCAGGGGCACGTGAAAAAACGGCCTTCTCCACAGATAGGGGCCATTGGCAGTTCAAGGTGCTGTGCTTCGGGCTCTGTAATGCTCCTGCCACCTTTGAGAGGCTCATGGACAGAGTGCTGGCGGGGGTTCCGAGAGACGAGTGTGTTGTCTACCTAGACGACATATTGGTGCACGGCACATCGTTTGAGGGGGCACAGGGGGGAAATTAGGCGAGTGTTGGAGAGGATCTCGGGGGCGGGGCTAAAATTACATCCGGAAAAGTGCCATTTCATGCAAAGGGAGGTGGCGTTCCTGGGGCATCAGCTGGGTGGTGAGGGCATCAGCACGATGCCAGACAAAGTAGAGGCTGTGAGGGGGTGGCCAGTTCCAGGGGGGGAAAAAGAGGTTAAGAGCTTCCTGGGGCTGGCATCCTACTATCGTAGGTTTGTGAAGGGGTTTGCGGGGGTAGCGGCTCCTTTGAACCACCTTCTCAAGGAGGACACTGTTTTTCAGTGGACCGAAGAGCACCAGCGGGCGTTTGAGGCCCTCAAACGTGCCCTGATGGAGGCTCCTGTCCTGGCCTCACCAGACCCGAACCGTCCGTTCATCCTGGACACCGACGCAAGCAATGAGGGTTTGGGGGCTGTGCTGGCTCAGCGTGGTCCTGATGGGGAACACGTAGTAGCTTATTACAGCAGAACTTTTGATAAGGCTGAGAAACGCTACTGCGTGACAAGGAGAGAGCTTTTGGCTGTTGTGGCAGCAGTACGCCATTTCAAGTACTACCTGGGGGGCCTGCTGTTTGTGGTCCGGACGGATCACTCCACCCTGCAGTGGCTTCTCTCCTTCAAGGAGCCAGAGGGTCAGATTGCCCGCTGGCTGGAGGAGCTGCAACCCTACGAATTCCAGGTGGAGCACAGAGCCGGCCTTCGCCACAGCAATGCAGACGCCTTGTCCCGCCGCCCGTGTGCTGAGGATGGCTGTGGGTACTGCGCCAAACGGGTGGAGCGAGAGAGAGAACTGTGCAGGGAGGAGGGAGTCACCGCCACGGTGAGTCAGCTGAGGGTGACAGAGTGCCGGGAGCTTGAGGCTGTGGACGTTGGGGAGTGGAGGCGTCGCCAGGAGGAGGACGCAGAGCTGCGTCCTGTGCTGCGGTGGGTGGAAGAGAGAAGACGACCGCCGTGGGGGGAAGTAGCCCCTCTATCACCAGTCACCAAGGGACTGTGGGCTAAATTCACAGTCCTTAGAGTGGCTGAGGGAGTGCTCCAGAGGGGGTGGAAAAAGCCAGCGACTGGAGAAATTACGTGGCAGGTAGTGGTGCCCAAAAGGCTGCAGGGGAGCGTGTTACAGCAGCTTCATGGGGGAGTTGGCGCAGGGCATTTTGGGGTCTCCAAAACGTTAAAGCGCGCGCGTAAAGGCTTCTATTGGGCCAGGCACAGGAGGGATGTTGAGGACTTTTGTAGGCAGTGCGACGAGTGTGCTGCTAAAAAAGGACCTCCAGGTCAGTCACACGCCCTCCTACAACAATTCCCAGTAGGGGAGCCCATGGAGAGACTGGGGGTAGACATAGTGGGGCCGTTTCCAACCACAGACAGTGGAAACAGGTGGATTCTAACCGCTATGGACTACTTCACCAAGTGGCCGGAGGCTTACGCTCTCCCAGACCAGGAGGCAGCGACAGTAGCTGATGCGTTGGTGGGGGGAATAATCAGTCGGTTTGGGGTGCCACAGTCTATTCACAGCGACCAGGGGAGAAACTTCGAGTCACGGGTGTTCTCAGAGTTGTGTAGACGGTTAGGCGCGGAGAAGACGCGCACTACTCCACTTCACCCCCAGAGTGATGGGCTGGTGGAAAGATTTAACAGAACGTTAGCACAGCAGCTGGCCATCGTTACCTCAAAACACCAGAGAGATTGGGACACCCACTTACCGTTTATTCTTATGGCATGTAGGTCGGCTGTTCAAGAATCGACTGCGTGCTCCCCAGCGCTACTAATGTTAGGTCGTGAGTTGCGCACCCCAGCCGAACTGACATTTGGTCACCCTCCTGATAATGACGACGGGGTTTTGCCTGGCCCGAACTATGTGTGTCGTCTGCAGAACCGGTTAGAAGCGGCTCACACCTTCGCAAGAGAGCAACTCGAGAACGCAGGGGTCCGCCAAAAGCGCCACTACGACTCGCGCGCTAGGGGGAGGCACTTTGGAGCGGGAGAATGTGTGTGGCTTCACAACCCCACGCGCAAGAAGGGGCGGTGCCCAAAGCTGGACAGTGCATGGGTGGGGCCGTGTCTGGTGATAGAGAGAGTGGGGGAGGTGACGTACCGGGTGGAGGTCCCCCCACGGAGCAGGAAGGTGGTGGTCCACCGGGACCGATTGGCACCCTACAGAGGGAGGAAAACGGTAGGAAATGGGAGTGAGGTCTCTGATGTGAGCCCACGGGAACAGTCTAACGAGGAGACTCTAGCGCAACCTGAGCCTGGGATGGGGGCTGCTTCTTCAGAGGGCGCTGGAAATGACATTGGGGCAGATGAGTGTTCTGGGGGTTCACCGTTGAGAGCCACGGGAAGGCCCAAGAGACTGATGCGACCTCCGGGTCGTTTTAAGGATTTTGTTGTGTAACCCTAGGGGCTAGGGTTTAGAAAGGGGGGGCTATGTAACGACCCGGTATTGTGTTCTGTGTTTGTGGGTGTGTTATGGTTCTCATGGCTACTAGCAGGGGTTAAATGTGTCAGGACAGAGGGAAAGGGTGGGGGGTATGATGGGTAATCCCGCGGGATTTGGGAATGCATAAATAGGGATTACTGTCTCATCTCTCTCTCTCTTTCTGTTCGGGCCTTGATCTGTTCTTATGGGGGTGACCCTTAACTCGACATGGTGTAATTGTGTACGTTCGGTATTTAGCGGCGTGGGCTGTGGCCACAACAATAGCCCAGTTTAGGAATAAACCTGTGTTCTAACCTGCACACCTGGGGTCCGTCTCTTTTCCTTTTATGACCCAGCCGGGTCATTACAATATAATAGTTGACATCAATGACAGGCGCATGAGCTCCCAAAGCTAGTGGGCCCCCTGCCTCACGGGGACTGCGGGGGTGCATCGGATTCGTTAACGACAGCGGTGGCCGCGTGACATTTGCGGCCACCACTGAACTTTTTCTACAGCTCTGCTAGCAGGGTTCTCACTGATCACCTTCCCACAATCCCCCGCACATTTCTCAGTGTATCCTTGTTGTAATTCTGGTGGAAATCCCACGTTACCTCACACTCAGGAGGCCCGTGGACGGTGAACACTCTGCCCTCCTCACACAAAGCAGATTACCGCTAGCTGCCATCTGGTCAGTGTGCCGCTTGAGACAGAAACAAAGTAGCAAGGAGTAACTTGTCAATAATTAAACAAAAACACAACAGGGTCATCCACTGCTTTTACCTACAGCGACAATATCCCGCCAGGACATGGCCAATGACAGTCTAATGTATACAAGGCAGTCTAATGTATACGAGTACGATAATTACCCCCAGCCTGTAGCTGAGGAGAGATGACTAATATTCAATTTACACCCCCGCGCGCACGCTCGAGCGGTGTGTCTTGGTTTAACAAGTGGCTCTGGATCGTCTCGTGGCGTAGCAAGGACTGCTACCGTCGTCATAGCCACCAGGGTATGGACTCTACACACAGAATGGGCGCATTCCACATTGCAGCCGACTTTAAAGGCGAGTCAAGACTGACAGTCAGTAACAATTTACCCATGATACATGACGGTTTTGATGCTCTCGAACATGGCCACAGTGTAACGCTCGTCGTCGGGTGATAAGGAAGCGGACCAAAGCGCAGCTGGGAGCGAACACATGTTTATTTAGACACAAATAAACACGTTACCAAAACAGACAAAGAATAGACGAAACGTTAACTTGCTCAAACAAAAGAGACAACAACCCACCAACATCGTGGGGGAAAAGGAACTTAAATGTGATTCCCAATCAGACTTCACAAGCGACAGCTGTCTGATTGGGAAATCACCCCCGAGCCCAACATAGAAATAAAACACAAAGAAAGGCTATAACCAAAACATAGAAAATAAACCATAGAAATGCCACACCCTGACCAAAATAGCAGAGTTCACCTGGTCAGGGTGTGACAGTACCCCCCCTCCAACGGTGCGTACTCCCGGCGCACCAACCTAAAGTCTATTAGGGGGGGGACCCGGGTGAGTGCCTCACCCTCGGTGGAGGCTCTGGCCCCGGGCGTGTTTCTCCCCCTGCCTCCACCCTAGCCCTACCCCTCTGGCCCGGACTGGACCACGGTGGAGCGGCATGCTCAGGCTCCGGAGCGGAGCCGCCGACCGGAACAAGACTGGTCACCGGTGGACCGGACACAGGCCGTGCCGGACTGTGGACACGCACCGTGGGCTTGGTGCGGGGAACAGGAACGGGCCGGACAGGACTGTGGACACGCACCGTGGGCTTGGTGCGGGGAACAGGGACGGGCCGGACAGGACTGTGGACACGCACCACTAACCTGGTGCGGGGAGCAGGGACGGGCCGAACAGGACTGGGGACACGCACCACTAACCTGGTGCGGGGAGCAGGGACAGGCCGAACAGAACTGGGGACATGCACCACTAACCTGGTGCGGGGAGCAGGGACGGGCCAGACAGGACTGGGGACACGCACCACTAACCTGGTGCGGGGAGCAGGGACGGGCCGGACAGGACTGGGGACACGCACCACTAACCTGGTGCGGGGAGCAGGGACAGGCCGAACAGAACTGGGGACATGCACCACTAACCTGGTGCGGGGAGCAGGAATGGGCCGGACAGGACTGGGGACACGCACCACTAACCTGGTGCGGGGAGCAGGGACGGGCCGGACAGGACTGGGGACACGCACCACTGACTTGGTGCGGGGAGCAGGGACGGGCCGGACAGGACTGGGGACACGCACCACTGACTTGGTGCGGGGAGCAGGGACGGGCCGGACAGGACTGGGGACACGCACCACTAACCTGGTGCGGGGAGCAGGGACGGGCCGGACAGGACTGGGGACATGCACCACTAACCTGGTGCGGGGAGCAGGGACGGGCCAGACAGGACTGTGAACACGTACTGGTGACCTGAAGCGTGGAGCCGGTTTAGCCACTCGTCCTGGCTGGATGCCCATCCTAGCACGGCATGTGCACCGGACGCACTGGGCTGTGCGGGCGCACTGGCGACACAGCGCGCAACTCTGCATACCATGGCTTGGTGCGGGGAGCAGGGACGGGCCGGGCAGGACTGTGGACACGCACCGTGGGCTTGGTGCGGGGAACAGGAACGGGCCAGACAGGACTGTGAACACGCACTGGTGAACTGAAGCGTGGAGCCGGTTTAGCCACTCGTCCTGGCTGGATGCCCATCCTAGCACGGCATGTGCTGGGCATGTCCACCGGACGCACCGGGCTGTGCGGGCGCACTGGCGACACAGCGCGCAACTCCGCATACCATGGCTCCTCCTCCAGATCTTCCCTCTGCAGGTCCTCAATCAACTGCCTCATCATCTTCGTCTTTTCCTCCGCCGTCATCCCCCATGAGAGCAGTGGTGGTCTGGGCTCTTCCTCTGCCCTTTGGGGGGGGGCTAATGGACCACCCCATTAGCCCCCCCCCAACATTTTCTTGGGGGTGTTTTCCGGGCCTCCTCGACCGCCGCCTGCGACTCCGTCTACCGGCTGGCTTTACCTCCTCGACCTGGGAATCCTTCCGCCAGGGTCCTCTCCCCGACATGATCTCCTCCCAGGTCCAGAACTCCTTCCCCTCGCGAGCCCATCTCTCGCGCTCCTTTTCCTCCCGCTGCTTGGTCCTTGTTCGGTGGGTTGTTCTGTAACGCTCGTCGTCGGGTGATAAGGAAGCGGACCAAAGCGCAGCTGGGAGCGAACACATGTTTATTTAGACACAAATAAACACGTTACCAAAACAGACAAAGAATAGACGAAACGTTAACTTGCTCAAACAACAGAGGCAACAACCCACCAACATCGTGGGGGAAAAGGAACTTAAATGTGATTCCCAATCAGACTTCACAAGCGACAGCTGTCTGTTTGGGAAATCACCCCCGAGCCCAACATAGAAATAAAACACAAAGAAAGGCTATAACCAAAACATAGAAAATAAACCATAGAAATGCCACACCCTGACCAAAATAGCAGAGTTCACCTGGTCAGGGCGTGACACACAGTGTCGTGAATTCATGTGCTGAAGCCCCGAGGGGGCTTTCAAAACACAGAAATCCCTGTATGATGCATTTTAACAGGAAAATTGTCAAATTCATACACTTATCAAGAGAACATCCCAACTCCGTCTGATCTGGCAGACTCACTAAACACAAATGCTACGTTTGTAAATTATGTCTGAGTGTTGGACTGTGCCCCTGGCTATCCGTCAATAAAAAATAAAATCACAAAATTGTGCCGTCTGGTTTGATATAAGGAATTTGAAATGAATTATACTTTTAGTCAAGTATGACAATGTAGTACTTTTTCCACCACTGGATGTGGCTGGGGGTTATAGCATTCCTTTCACATGACCCATCAATTTAGACAAGTGTGTCTGGGTACGTGTCATCTAATATTTATAACATATTTTTATCTGGACACTTTCTGTTTACCTGGAATGTTTCCTTATTGTAGGCTACTAACACTTTTAGTCTTAATCTTTACCATACTACTCATTGTTTAGAATATGACCTCATGTGAATCCTTAAAGAGATGGGTGGGGCTGGCTTAAAAGGGTGTGAACAATGCTGAATGGGTTTAGACAAAGGAGAGCTCTCCAGTAAGTATCAAAATGTTTAAAGACCCTTTTCTCAAAAGTGAGTTTACAAGTGTATCAATTTTCAAAGCAGAATTACTTTCCCGCTGTTCCTTAAAAATGCTGTGTAAATATACCATTTTGTAGCTCTGAGTCTCTACTTTTATCCAATGTAAAAAACACAATTTCAAATTTTGCTACATAACACAGAATCCAGGTGGTGAGTCACACATGATTTCTGTATTTTGAAAGTTACATGTCTTGAAAACTTGAATGCTGACAAGCAAAACATTTTGTGACAACGTCAACAATGGACTAATGAAACAAATACCCCCCCAAAAAATTTGGAGTGGAAATTTCCTTTAAGACATCTCTACCTACAGTATGGGTACCTGAAACCAAAGGGTCAATGCAGTCAGGTTTCAGCACATCCACAATACAGAGCTGACAAAATATAAATAAATAGTTCAACCAACAGTAGCCTATAATCATTTATTTGGCCATTTAACTCTTTATCAAAGAACCTACCCCCCCAAAAAACGATTTATTACAGCATTCTCAACTTTCCTGTTGTCAAAATGATAATTGGCCGTCAGGAGAAGAGAAACCTCTGCCTACAACTTAGAATTTCAGCACTTGTCTCTGCCTATTGGCAATAGCTTGTGCAGTAGCTTGCAGAAGCCACAAGGCGAAATACTCTGTCTTTCCTCGCAGCCACATAAGCACGGCTGACACCGACGTAGTGTTATGCATTCAAATTATGTAAACATATCAAAAAATGCCCCTTATATTTCCAGACAAGTTTGTTATCAGCTAATCGCATTTCAACAGCTGCAATTGCTTTGGTGAACAAAGGCAGTCTAACCAGTTTTTAATGAGGTGCTCCTAATGACCTTAAGAAGATTACTGCGCTCACCTAATAATCAATACTATGCAGGGTAGGCGGCTAGGGGCTCAGCCAAGGGGGAGGAAGGGAGAGGAGGGAGGGAGAGAGGAAGGAGAGAGGAGGGGGGGGGAGGGAGAGAGGAGGGAGAGAGGAGGGAGAGAGAGGGGGGGGGGGAGAGGGAGGGAGAGAGGAGGGAGGCCCTAGCTATTAATATATTACATCCACAGAGGCCTCTCTCTTCATTCCTCTCCTCCTTCCTATCCTCCTCCCCCCTCCCTCCTTCCTCCATTTCCATTGGTAAATGTGGGATCCTGGAGGCGTATGTCCTAACCAGCTGACACTGAGTTCAATCGTCCATTCTGAAAAATATATGCAGATATTTTTTTAATAAGCAGAAATGTGTGCAAATCAGCCTATTCATATTATACTAGTGAATTATTGTGGTCATATATACTCCATGGTTGAAGCTCTAACAACCAAACAGGATCAGACTAAACACACTGATTTTCATTAGCTATATGAACAATATTTCACCAAATCTCTTTCCGCTTAATACCATTAAGGTAATACTGTAATGTAACCCTAATGTAGCCTATCAGTTTCATTCCTTTCAAAATCAACATGAATATGTATGAATATCATTTGCTGGATACTGATTAACAGAAGTGGAATAAATTGATGGCCTCGTTTTATCCAAACACAATATTAGGCAGGCCTATGGAAATGTTCTACGTTCCACGGCTGTTTTATCTAGTCCCTGATAGTGTGCTACTGAATTAGTTGTTTGTGTGTGTGTGTGTGTGTGTGTGTGTGTGTGTGTGTGTGTGTGTGTGTGTGTGAGAGAGAGAGAGAGAGAGAGAGAGAGAGAGAGAGAGAGATTTGGGTGCCATTGATTTTCTAAGACCCTCGATCTGTCATTCAGTCATTCTGTCTGTCAATCAGTGTTCCATCCTCTCTCTCTGTCTCTCTCTCTCTCTCTCTCTCTCTCTCTCTCTCTCTCTCTCTCTCTCTCTCTAGCTCTCTCTCTCTCTCTGTAGCTCTCTCTCTGTCTCTCTCTCTGTCTCTCTTTGTCTCTCTCTCTCTGCATTTCTCTTCCTCTTCAATCTCTCTCTTGCTCTCTTCCTCTTCAATCTCTCTCCCTCTCTCTGTAGGGATGCTGAGGGAGAGGAATGGTAGTCTGGTATTAACATTATCTCCCCCATGGTCCATGGAGATAGGAACCAAATCATCCCTGTGTTTGCATTAGCCCTTATTCTGCTTTTCCCTCCTTTCCTCTCCTCTCCTTTTATCTCTCTTTTCCCTTTTAGTTAGTTAGGCTTTCATTTTTTCATCACCCACTCCTGCTCCCCTCTTGTTTGCTGGCTCTCCTTTTTCCATTTCTGCTCTTCTCCTCTATCCTCCAGTCTCTTCTCCTCTATCCTCCAGTCTCTTCTCCTCTAGTCTCTTCTCCTCTATCCTCCAGTCTCTTCTCCTCTATCCTCCAGTCTCTTCTCCTCTATCCTCCAGTCTCTTCTCCTCTATCCTCCAGTCTCTTCTCCTCTATCCTCCAGTCTCTTCTCCTCTATCCTCTAGTCTCTTCTCCTCTATCCTCCAGTCTCTTCTCCTCTATCCCCCAGTCTCTTCTCCTCTATCCTCCAGTCTCTTCTCCTCTATCCTCCAGTCTCTTCTCCTCTATCCTCCAGTCTCTTCTCCTCTATCCTCCAGTCTCTTCTCCTCTATCCTCCAGTCTCTTCTCCTCTATCCTCTAGTCTCTTCTCTTTGATCCTCCAGTCTCTTCTCCTCTATCCTCCAGTCTCTTCTCCTCTATCCTCCAGTCTCTTCTCCTCTATCCTCTAGTCTCTTCTCTTTGATCCTCCAGTCTCTTCTCCTCTATCCTCCAGTCTCTTCTCCTCTATCCTCCAGTCTCTTCTCCTCTATCCTCCAGTCTCTTCTCCTCTATCCTCCAGTCTCTTCTCCTCTATCCTCCAGTCTCTTCTCCTCTATCCTCCAGTCTCTTCTCCTCTATCCTCCAGTCTCTTCTCCTCTATCCTCCAGTCTCTTCTCCTCTATCCTCCAGTCTCTTCTCCTCCCCTCTTCTGTCCATCCAATTTTGCCCGTATTGACTTCTGGATATCTGAGAGCCTGTCATTTTCCTCTTCCCAATTGTACAATAAAACTCATGTCCATTAATGCATTCATAAACATTTATAAACATTTCTGTTTATTTATAATGGAGTATTATAAAGTGTAACGTAACCTGTACAAAACATTAAAACAATGCATGAACGCAGCACATCATAGCAACCCATGGTGATTTAATAATATCTGAGTCAGTGTGTCCAGAACGTCTGTGTGTCCTCAGCATTTTATTCGGAATCAGACGTTCACCCCCAGGCCCATGCCCAGCAATCCCCCTCCTGCTGAGTTTCCATAGGACCGAATTAACCCCCCACCTCCACACCCAGCATACACTGTCTACATTAGCCTGCTGCTAAAAGTGCAAGGCGGCCATTCCTTCACACAAACAGGCTCTGACTCACTGTTCTAACTGACTCCCTGGTTGTCAGCATATTAGTGAAATTCAAACACGTCTGGCCACGTGACTCTGAAGTCCACTGTAGTTCTCTGTTTTGTCAAATTGAATGTTTTTTTTTTACCTTTTATTTAACTAGGCAAGTAAGTTAAGAAAAAACTGTTATTTACACCTGCTTTGTTCAGGGGCAGAAGAACATATTTTTTTTTACCTTGTCAGCTCAGGAATTTGACCCAGAAACCTATCCGTTACTGGCCCAACACTCTAACCACCAGGCTACCTGCCGACTATGACTTTTCAAATCACCCAGCACCTGTACTGCCTGACTGTGCAACTACCAAACTATGAATTTATTGTATTGTATTATGTATTATGACGCATTATGGGTTTTATGATAGGAGAACATTGCATTTAGACACAACATTTGTAATCCTTATACGGTGATGTCTCCCTGCAATAGTTACACAATATCAATAGGAATTGCACAATGAATTGTTGAATTTCCCTTGGATCTCTATCCACATGAATCTATGACCGTTCATTGTAGGGCCATGTATCAGTGTCAGTGGCTCTATGGCCACAGATACACTCCTGTCCTTAATGAAACACTGTAAAAAAAGATAGTCTCACAATTACAATTTATCACTCAGTCATTTAGCAGGTGCTCTTATCCAGAGAGACTTACAATAAGTGCATCATATAGGGAAGCTGGTCCGAGCCTATCTACTGGGTGGCTACGATGGTGTCTGGTGCTATATAGGCCCCTAGTGAAGGGTTTAAAGTGCCACTAATTCACTTGACAATGACACACCAAACTATTTATAAAAGTGCACTAACTAAATTAATGGCCCATCGAATGGAGAGTAAAACATTTAAGTGCAAATAAACGCTGGCGGTGTGACCCTCTTACGCTCGCTAACTCAGCCCCACGGCCATACTATCCATTTCATCCCTGAGAGAGAGAGAGAGAGAGAGAGAGAGAGAGAGAGAGAGAGAGAGAGAGAGAGAGAGAGAGAGAGAGAGAGAGAGAGAGAGAGAGAGAGAGAGAGAGAGAGAGAGAGATGGTGTAACAACCTTTTGTTCTAAAGCCCATTAATTACCAGTGAGTGATCCACTAGTTAACATTTCAGTGTTAAGTAGTCCTCAACATTCCCTGAGGCTTTTCCCCCAGCCAGCCACAAACCATTAGAGCGTTCAGGGGACGAGTGATGGAGGGAATAAAGGAGAGAACGATAGAGGGAATGAAGAAAGGAATGATAAAGAGATATAAAAGGGAACGACAGAGAGAATGATGGAGGGATGGAGGGGTATGAGATGGAGGGGAGCTCTGAAAAGAAAAAAGGGACAAAGATGAAAGAACAGAAAGTGATAGAATGCTGATAGTGACAGTGAGAATGATAGTGAGAACAGCATACAGTGGATGCCAACAATGAATGCGCTGCACACAGGTCTTCTGGAATGGCTTAACATCAACTTTACGTCTATGTGAAGCCTGATGCAATCTCAATGCAATCAAAATGGCGGTATTCAAAATTGTTCTGAACAAACACATTTTGCACTTTTGTGCACGTGTCTAGATAACATAGCAGCTATTAGAGACTTCAGACGTAAAGTTCACAATGCCTTATCAACAATTTAGTTTTGAATGCAACAATGTTTTTCAGAAAATGGATTGTGGATCTACTCAATTCACTTGCCACAAATGTACACTCACACACATGCAGTTTTTCATACATTACCACATATATCCACACACATGCACCTTCCTGAAAAGTGTTTTTTCTAGGTTGGACGGGGGGTAGGTGTAATAGGCCGTTACTACTGTGAGTGTGTGTGTGTGACCAGGCCTGTGAAGCCCAGGAGAGGCCTAGCGTTGATACTGAGAGGGAAAATGGCCGCACTCAGTGACAAAACACCATCGGTGCGAAGCAGCGCAAATTAGCAACTCACAGATCACAGTGCCCAAAACAGACATGGCACCCGAGGAGTCTGACCCCAACGTCAATGAACGGAGCAAAAATCCAATCCTTGCGAAGTGAAACCACCCTGACCCAATAAAACACACACTGAAATCCCATCAAACTAAATGGGAATGTGGCCAAGTGAATGCTGCCTGCCTGTATAAGTTCCTTATGTTTTGGAGATTTTATGTTATGGGTGTCCCTGGATAGCTCTAATTGTTTAAAGGGATAGGTTTGGATTTTGAGGCCCTTTATCTACTTCCTCAGAGTCAGCTGAACTCGTGGGTAAAAAGTGTATGTATCTGCTTACACTTTGAAGGAAGTTGCTAACTAGCGTTAGCACAATTGCTAACTAGTGTTAGCTTAATGAGTGGGAGCTTTGTACACTTCCAGTCATTGCGCTAACGGCAGTTAACAATGGCTCGCGAAATTACCTCTAACTTCCTTCATACTGGACGCAGATACATACAAATGGTATCGCCAAGTGCATCTGACTCTGGGGATGTAGATAGAGGGCCTTGTCGACAAAACACCTAACTATCCCTTTAATGGAATAGTTTCAGTTTGGCTGCAGAAATTTGAGTTACATGACATCTTTTATATGAAATATGAGTGTGGAATATGCGTTATGGTTCCTGTCTTTATCTTTCTATGCTGCTCTCTGCCCCTTTTAGATTGCAGTGGTTTGGGCCGTCCTCCCAAGCTCTAATGCATAGAGGAAAGAAGGGAGGGAGGGGGATGGGGGAAAGAGAGAAAGAGAGAGAAATATGGAGAGAGAGATAGGGATGGGTAGAGAGAAAGAAGAGGGCGAGACGGAGGTTGAGCGAGAAAGAGAGAGCGGGAAAGAGAGATGGAGCGGGGTAAAGAGTTAAAGTACTCATTAGAGATGGAGGGGGGTAAAGAGTTAAAGTACTCATTAGAGATGCGCAGGAGGTCTTGGGGCGTTCCACAAGGTTAACGATAACGGCACTCAGCAGCTGAAATGCTCAAGTAGCTTTTATTGTATCATAATAATGAATCAATGGTATAAAGATAAAATAAAATAAATGAACTCCGAAGCCAAGGAGTAAAACATATGTGCAGCAGCGGCGGCGACAAATAATACAATAAAAAAAAATCTCTCCGGAACCATTGGGCCCTGCTCGGCTAATATCTACTGATGTCATCTTGTTGAAAAATATTTGCCTGGAGGTCAGCGCTCCCCGTTTGAAAGGCTTAAACGCTTCTGCTTCAGAACATTAAATATCTGCCCACATTACCGCTGGTTCGTTGTAACAGAGCAGAGCTGGGGGACAGACAGGGTGCGGGATGTGGTTGGACGTATGAGGTACTCACTTGAGGGCCTGGGAGAAAAGACTGTTCATCTCCTCGTGCGGCACGTGGCTGAATGCTCGGAGTTTTACGTGGGAGAGGGAGTGAGAGTTCAGGAGGAGACGTGGTAGATTCGCTCCACTGTGAAGCCCGCTTGCTTTCTCTGTTTGCGTCTTCTCTTGTCTTTCCCTCTCTGTCTCTCTCTCCTGGCGGACTGTGGGGTTTTATCTCTTCCTTCTGTAACTTTGTGGTTTCTGTCCCTCTATCTGTCCAACTGCGTGTGTGTGTTTGAATTTGCGTGGTCGAGACACATGATGTATTCTTCAGCATCTGATGCTACAGGCCTATGGAAGTGGACTGCGACAATGACATAGGGATGCTACCTATGTCACAGTGTCACGTGGCCATTCTTCCAAATCGCGTTGACTCAACTACGTGATAAACCTAGTTTTCCAAGGCTACCCCATGTCATTACCTATACTAACTTGAGGTGTGTTTGTGTGTGTGTGTGTGTGTGTGTGTGTGTGTGTGTGTGTGTGTGTGTGTGTGTGTGTGTGTGTGTGTGTGTGTGTGTATTGGATGGTAAAGAAGGATGCGGTAGAGAGAGGGAGGTCAAACCTGGAAGCATGTTTTAATATTGCTCTACCGTTATCCTGAAAGGCATGATTGGAGTAACACATCTGAACTGATCGTAGTTACAGAATCGTAGGTCTCTCTTTTTTGCATTGGACAATATATACAATGTAAAATAAATACATTTACACAAATGGACATATTGTTGGAGCACGCTGCATGATACACACGTCACAAAAATATACAGGTAATCGTTAACTGATGTGAAGCACATCTACAACTACGGACATGTCTCTCACTACACGGCGTCCCAGCGACTCCTGGTCGGAAGATTTATCTTATCTTTTTTTCATAATGTGAATCATATATAATTGTTTCATGTTTTTCCGTCTTTCTTTACTCCCCCCCCTCCCCCGTATCTTTTTCATACATTTGCATGTCAAACTGCCAGGTTATAACCTAAGCACACAAGTGGTAAGTAGGCTACACCTCGGCATAAATACATACTTGACTAACACTCACTATTCTCCTCCTTCGCTTCTCATAAAATATAGCAGTTGTTTGTACATGTTCATTTCCTTATTTCGTATTGTTTAATTGCAAAATAGTCCAATAGATA
Organism: Salmo trutta; assembly: GCF_901001165.1. NCBI lineage: Eukaryota > Metazoa > Chordata > Actinopteri > Salmoniformes > Salmonidae > Salmo > Salmo trutta. The sequence goes on from NC_042981.1 coordinate 36,475,802, forward strand.
CAGCATCTTGATCCAATTCAAACAAAAAGTGCAACGTCTGTCCGTCCGTCTGTTTGTTGCACAGTCATATTGCTTTAAATAACAAAATCACGTTGGGAGAATAAACGCCCTCGTTCCTTATGGCTAAATTACTCTCCTCTCTCTCTCTATCTTAAATATGATCCATAGAAGGTGTCGAAATATACATAGCAAAACCTCAGCACGATTTAAGCGGCAAGAAATATGTGTGCCAGCCAACAATATTTGTGGCGACAATCTACACACAAGCAGTTTCGTAGTGAGAATTATCATGTGCTGTTATGGTAATTAGGTTAACTAAGAATATTGAATAGTCAATGATGTGTAGCTAATCAGCTTAACTATGTCTTGAGACTGATACGTACAATGTTGTAAAATTAGCCTTTGACCTTATTCTCTGAAAAGGTTGTGATTCTTATTATTTTTGTTATTATCATGGTTTGCCATCAACTATTAAATGTCCAATTCAGCTCAGCTTAAATCACCTCTGAGAGACTGTTGCGTACTCTTTCAGCTCCTTTTATAGGCCAGTACGTAGTATCGGTTTGAAAATGGAAAAACAGTTAGACAGAGACATCAACTAAAAACAGAAGCCGACAGAGAAAAAGAAAACAGCACCTCTTTTTAGGAGTTGCGTATGGGAATGATAGACGAGCCAACACGTTTCCCAAAAAGAGCTTTGACGTTATTGTCCCGCTCGTCAGTGGCTGTGGAGAATTCAGGGCCGCAATTCAATGAACTGCAGATCAAGTTAAACCACATTACAGTTTCATACAGCAGCTGAGGTGTAACCGTGCTAAAATTGCCACACCAAGCAAGCTGCTCTCGCATAAAATATTGCCGTTAGATATTGACATAAAACCACACCTGTCTTTAAAATACAGCTTTAACATTCACAGTCAGTACGTAGGGCGGTTTTTCCTTTATCTGCAATTGATTGAATTGAAGCCTGAATTTACAAAAGTACTTTCAGTGAAGTACTTTCTCCAAACCATGGTCTCTTTATGTTTAGCCAATGATACATACACGGTAGTTAACAAACAAGACCAAGAAGATAAATGAATTAGAAACACTACCCCCCCTACCCCCACCCCATTAGTCCTAGAAAATAACAACATTGTCATCTTTATTTTTTATTTTTCATTCTTTTTAGTAAGCACACAAAGTTAAAGCGAGAGTTTTGGAAACGAGTTGAACTCCAAAAATAAAAAATAAAATGTTTTTTTTTTTTTTTTGTCCTTTGCAACCTCAGAGTTTAGCTAATGTTACAACGCGGTTGTTTCTAAATGGAAGGAAGGCAGTATGTACAGCGAGTTAGCAAAAAAAGGAATCTATCGTTCGGGAAATGCTCAAATGTCTTTTTTATTTTTCATTTATTTAAACCTAAGATATACATTGTTATTCTACAAGAAAGAGTTACACAAATGATCCCTTTTTATATACTTTGTTTCTTCCTTTAGATACTTGTTATTCTCTTCTAAGTCCAGTACAGGTTATTATGATGATGATGATGATGATGAGGATGTTGGATCAGTTGATCTAGCAGAACTAGCTAGGAAGAAGAGCCTTGTTTCCTGGTAAATTGGCAGGTATGTGAGAACACGCCGCCCCTTGTCTCCTGAGGATCGGTACATCCACCGTTGTCTCTACTTCTACCCTGTGTCTAAAAAAAAAAGCGCACGGCACGAGAACTAGAACCACCACGAGAAAGTACACAACGACGTCGTCGAACGCAACGGAAGGGAAAGAAAGGGAAGAGGAAGAAAACAAACGAAACTAAAGAAAACAACAAAGGGAACATTTTTCAGAAAAGCACAGCAAACATGAAACACTGAGAGGCTGAACTACATTTTTCTGTTTTTGTATTTTTTTCTTTTTTGTGTTTTGTTCCAATAAAATGTCTTAGGTTAGAATTATAATCTGTTCATTTACAATATACAATGGTTAAGAAGGTTCAGAAAATACCCCTTACTAATAATACTGACATATTTGTTATAGAGAGTGACGTAGATTACTTGACTTATCGTTTAGCTTCTCAACTGTAACCAGTTACCATTTTATATTAGAGTACATCATAATCTAGATTATGGATATTGGCGTTCTTAATCTGCGTTCAAAAACCCTGGACCAAATCCCAACCTCATTCCTTCCTATGAGCCCACCGCTGTTAAAAGCTTTCCTAAGTGCTAGTCTAGTATTATATCTCGGCTACAGATTACTGTTCTTGGTACAATGGCGGTCTTAAGAGTCAAATGCATGAGTTACCTGCTTGCCTGCACATTCATGGTGCTTCCCTAGCTTTGGGTTAGTTTGATTCTAGGACTATGTCATCTAATAGCCTATGGCAAGCACACAGAGAGAAGCTACACCTGGTAGAAATGCTAACATCCCCCCCAACGAAGACTGGCACAAACATGAATTGCATACATGTTAATATGCACCCTCCTTTTAAATGACTATTGCTTAGAGAAGATAAGAGTCGATCCATATATATATCCATATAGAATTGCTGAAAGTGGTAAAGCTGATAGAAAAACACATATATTGATTGCTTTCTTATTAACACAATATAAACAAAACAAAAGAATCATGTGGACCATATATGATGACCGGATCATATATTTACACCCTTATTCATTTCAATAAAAATAAGACCAAACAAGTTGAAAAACAACCATAAATATGTGAGCCTGTCCCTTCTGCGCTCCTATACCTCTCGTCCATATTGCATGAGTGACTAAAGCTTCCCCATCTCCCTCAAAAAGTAGCGACAATCATCAAGCCACTACATCATGTCTACGAACCCTCTGGAAGACTTAACAGAAAAGGGCAACGAGGGAGTCTAGTTGCTGTAAGTGATTAAAATGGACAAACCCAAAGGGAAGGCCGGGGGGGGGGGATGACAACGATCTGTTATTAGGCTGGCACATGGGGACTGTGTGTGTGTTGTATGTGTGGACGTGTTTAACTATTCTTGTGGGGACCAGAAGTCCCCACAAGAATAGTAAATGAACCAACATTTGAGCAACTGGGGACATTTTGTTAGTCCCCACGAGGTCAAGTGCTAATTCTAGGGGGTTTAGGGTTAATGTTAGAATTAGTGTTAGGATTATAATTACGTTAAGGGTTAAGGTTAGGAACTAGGGTTAGGATTTTGAATGGGACTGAAGTGTGTGTCCCCACAAGGTTAGCTGTACAAGACTGTGACAGTGTGTGTTGGTGTGACGCGTGTGTGTGTTATAATACTGTAGTTAAGCAGGCCAGACTGCAGTAAGAGGTAAATACTGGGGGTGGGGTACTGGGGCACCAGATATTATTTTTTTTGGGGGGGGGGGGTGTATCAGAAGATATTAAGAGTAACAGGAGGTGTCGGGGGCTGATAGTAAAGTTTGCTGGCATCCACTGAATGGATCTCCATCCTTTGGCAGGGCAAGTCTCCTCTCTCCTTTCCACTCTTCTCCATTACACATTTCTTCATGAAAATCATCAACAAAAAGTCTTTGTTCATTTTCAAACGTTTTCTTCAACAGCACATCCTGTAAAAACTGTGTTGGGAAACTGAGAAGAAGTTAAGAAAGCTTTACAGTCTCTCTGCTGCTGACACAAGCAGAGCAGTCTCTCTGCTGCTGACACAAGCAGAGCAGTCTCTCTGCTTTTCTTTTTTAAATTCCTCGTTTAAACATTTTCATCAGTCAATAGTCAATAATCACATCGTTAATCATTCTTATATGTATAAGTGACTCGTGGTTGATAGTCAATAGTTTACAGGGCCGTTGTTATGGTAACTGGTTTATGACTTGTCTATAATCTATACACATACGGCCCTCCAGCAGAGGTCTCGTCTCAGTGTCAGTGTCTTCCCTTATGCACAGAGGTCAGGGGTTAAAGTTCAGAGGTTAGTCCCGCCCATCCCTCTCAGTGGGCGGCGGTTTGGGAGGTTCAGGGGTCATGTGGGGTTACGGGGGTCAATGGGAGGAGGCTGGGTGCGACTGACAGACTGACATATTGGGGGTTGTCGACGTGGTTAGCCAATCAGACCTTGGCCTCCAGCAGTTCCAGGAAGAGTTTGTGCATGGGGACCTTGCCGTCCTGCTTGATGCTGTAGAAGTGCTGCACGGCCTTGGTGGAGGTCTGGCGGAGCAGGGGCAGGGTCATCAGCAGCTTGCCTGCCCGACGAGGGTCCTCCGGGTGCTGGCCCGCCTCGTAGTCCTGCAGGGCCTCATGGAGCACGTCCTGGAGCTTCTGCACTGCCTCCACGTCCTCTATGTGCATGGAGTCTACAGGGGGAGGGAGGGAGCGAGGGAGGGGAAATAAAGCAGATAGAGGTTAATCTTTACACATACTACATGACTATGTCATCACAGAATGAGAGAGAAAGAGAGAGAGAGAGAGAGACACTCCCCAGCTGAACAATAGCCTGGCCTGTCTGTATTTTCCTGTCTCAGGGGTAATGTCAAACACAGTCATTAGCATACTGAGTCGGTACTGGAGCATTTATGAGCACTGGGGATGGGTGTGGTACTGCGATGGATTTCACAACTCCAGTCCAACACACGCACACACAAGCACACACACACACACATACACATGCACACACAGGACCTTAATGGTCCAAGCAAGAGGTCAGTGTGGGTGGGGTGATCACAGTATATAACCACTGTTGTACTCTATCGGGTACATCCATCATTGTGTGTGTGTGTGTGTGTGCGTGCTACTGCGGCCTGTCTATGTGTCCAGGTTGACCCTAGCAGTGTTTCTCCCCAGGGATAAATGACTTAATGCAGGCTGGCCTTTAGAGTTGAAACCAGATCAATCCAGACGATCAATGGAACATGCATGTTAAATAATAATCACAGGTCAACTATTGACAGATCACACTGACCAAACATTGTGGTGGAGAGGAGGGTGTACGCAAACACACAAACACACACACACACACACACACACACGCACACGCACGCACACAGGATTTAACGACTGGCTTTAGTCTACTGTCCCATAGCTGGAGGGTGTGAGTGGCTGAGTTGTAGTGTGTCCATTTGGTTCAATTCTCTAAACCCCACCACACGTACACATACAGACTGCTCTGCCCCAAAGACACATTCAGATGTTCATGCTTCTGTTTGGGTCAATACTCTAACCCGGTATATGTGTGTGTCTGATCCAGGATTCTGACAGCGAGCTCTCAGTCATCCATCACCAGGATTTGGCGGTGTGTGTATGAGTGAGTGTGTGACAGGGGCTTTGGCCATGTGAAAAGTGACCTGTGATCCGACAGGAGCCCCCCCGGCAGGAAACTGCTTACACACACACCTTTACAGGGCTGCAGAGCCAGTAACACTATCAATCTGACTATCACACACACGCACGTGCACACCGACATGCATACACACGTATACACCAGAGCAACTCACATATTCATGCAACAGAGCAACAAGCTCTCATTGTTTCCCTTCAACATATTATGGTTAATTTTTGACACATTCATTCCGGGTAGTTACAGGGTTAATTCCGCATGGTTACAGGGTTAAAACAGAAACGACTCAAACGGTTAAGTTTAGGTATTCATTCCTAGTAGTTAAGATTAGGGCTATGGTTTGGGGAAGGCTTATAACAAAATGATTAAAAACGACACGCTATTATCATCAAGTATCACCAAGTATTCTCGCTAGAGCATTGTGGACTAGTCTAATACTACGCACGGTATGTCTCCACTCTATTCCAACTGTTTCTACAATACTACACACGGTATGTCTCCACTCTATTCCAACTGTTTCTATAATACTACACACGGTATGTCTCCACTCTATTCCAACTGTTTCTATAATACTACACACGGTATGTCTCCACTCTATTCCAACTGTTTCTATAATACTACACACGGTATGTCTCCACTCTATTCCAACTGTTTCTATAATACTACACACGGTATGTCTCCACTCTATTCCAACTGTTTCTATAATACTACACACGGCATGTCTCCACTCTATTCCATCTGTTTCTATAATACTACACACGGCATGTCTCCACTCTATTCCATCTGTTTCTATAATACTACACACGGCATGTCTCCACTCTATTCCAACTGTTTCTATAATACTACACACGGCATGTCTCCACTCTATTCCAACTGTTTCTATAATACTACACACGGCATGTCTCCACTCTATTCCAACTGTTTCTATAATACTACACATGGTATGTCTCCACTCTATTCCAACTGTTTCTATAATACTACATAAATGATAATATTATTTATTTTTCCTGTAGAAAGGTGTAGGCCACAATGAAGGCTCTTTAGATCATCGTGAAGATGTCAATTTAACTGATTCCATATTTCAGTTATAACAAGGTGGCTTTTGGGTTTTTTCACAGCAAAACACTATCCTCCTAATCAAAACATTTGACAACACATTCTAAGGTGTTTGTCCACTGCTGTTAGATAAAATGCCACATGGTGTAACAGTAGTAAATCAATGAGAATTCAATTAACTCTTAAGGTGACAGGAGACTTAATGTGATTTGGCTGTTACTTAAATTAACATGCTAGTCAAACATGTCCTGGTAATTGTGTGGATAACTTATGTTTCTTAGCTCTATAGGAAAGCGATGCACTCCTCCCAAGAGTGTTTGACAATTATAATAGCAAGTAGATATTCTTCTGTGTGTGTGTGTGTGTGTGTGTGTGGTGTGTGTGTGTGTGTGTGTGTGTGTGTGTGTGTGTGTGTGTGTGTGTGTGTGTGTGTGTGTGTGTGTGTGTGTGTGTGTGTGTGCGTGTGTGTGTGTCCAGACTTAAAGTGGCAGGAAACACTGTGTTCTATTAGCGTAGCATGTTGCTAATGAGCAGTGGGGTTAAACAAGGACTATTAACACACACACACACGTACATCTTTATATGTGAACCACGTTCAGTAGCATTTCTTAAGGGTTCCCATCATTAATGCAGACGATTAGCATTCAAAGAATTAATTATGTCCCTGCCCTTCAAAATGCTAATGCTAGCTTTCTGTTGTTGTTGCACTGGCTCATCTATAACAAACTGAAAGGAATATTGACTAACAACTAAAACCTTATAGTTTTGATCATAAACTTGTCTGCATCACTTCTTCATTAGTTTCTGATCCTATATATATTTTTTTTTCATTAACATCAATCTCCAACAGTAATCACTAAGCAAACATTTTTATCCAAAGTGGCTTACAGTTGACATATAAAGTATATTCAGTATGAGTCCCATGCAGAAATGTAACACACACAAAGAAGTCTGCTGTGAAGGACTCCAGCTGCTATCAGTCTCCGTCTGTGTCATCGACAGCATGGATGAACACTTAAGTACAAAATCAATAAAAAAAAAACATTTCTCTAAGGAGCCGCACGTCTAAGACCTCTCTGGGGTGCACTTGTGGCAGGAGGGCTGAAACGTTCCCATGTTCCCAGACTCTTCCCCCAATCCTCCGCTCGCCAAATAGTGAACCGTCATCCCACGGCCAGCAGAAGCAATCTGCTCTTTCATTTTTCAGCGTGGCTGGGCCCGGCCCGAGATTGATCGCCACATATGGCCCCAGAAAACAAACTGTCAATACCTTGAGCGCTGGAGAATTTGAACAAATAGCCGTCCTCCCATTCAAGCCGCCCATTGCATCCCATTTAACAGATTCTATTGACAGTTTCCTTCTTGTAATTAAAGGGAAAACCACTGGCCGGCAATCAAGATAAAGTTCAAAGATGGGGTCACCGGGAGGAGAGGGGGAGGGAGAAGGGGGAAGAGGGCTAGGCAGGACTGTCGATGCCGGACGACATCAGAGGCGGTTATTGACATGCGGGGTCCTAATGATTGCGCCTTATTTAACAGGCATCTGAGGAGACCACTATGCTAATTGTAAAAGGGACAGCCACTACTACGCTTCAGGGAGAGGGTGGGGGATAGGTGCGTGTTTCACTGTCTGAATGTGTGTGTCTACTATGGGGATGTATTTAAATCACCTCTTTGATGGTGCTTCTCTTATGAGTCTCATGGGAGGGGGGGTTGGAGGAGGGGAGGAAGAGGAGGGGAGGTGGAGGAGGGGAGGAGGGGAGGTGTAGGAGAGGAGAGGAGAGGAGAGGAGAGGAGAGGAGGAGGGGAGGTTAGGAGGAGAGGTGGAGGAGAGGGGGAGGTAGGGGAGGGGAGGAGGAGGGTAGGTGGAGGAGGGGAGGAGGAAGGGAAGAAAATGAGGGGAGGTGAGGAGGGGATGAAGAGGAGGGGAGGTGGAGGAGGGGAGGTGGAGGAGGGGAGGTAGAGGAGGGGAGGTGGAGGAGTGGAAGAGGAGGAGGGGAGGTGGAGGAGGAGGAGGGGAGGTGGAATAGGGGAGGAGGGGGAGGGGAAGAAGAGGAGGGGAGGTGGAGGAGGAGGGGGAGGAGGCAGAGGAGGGGAGGTGGAGGAGGAGGAGGAGGAGGAGGAGGATCTTAACTCTTCTTTTCTGACACTGTACTTACATACCTTCTGATAGCCCTAATGGAGAAATGGGTTGGAGAACGAAACAAACAAACGCCAGAGTGGGGGTTATTTCCAGCATGGGCCACATAAGTCACTTTGGATAAAAGCATCTGGTAAATGACTATACTATTACATTTTGTATATTTGTATTACAAGAGCAAGGACAAGAGACGATGGGCACTGATTCATAATGTTTTACCATTGTACCACTGAGGCAAATGTAATATCAGCTTTCAAAATGGAATACATGAAATATCACTTTGATATTTCATAGAGATTAGATGGAAGCATGAATCATACTCAGGATGTTAACAAGACTGGAAACAGGAACAACACCCAGACATAACAGGAAATCATGGAGTTATGGAATACAGTTACAGCTATGGTTTAAATCCAGTATCCATTTCTGAGAATCTTGTTTAGTATTTACTACAATGTCGTTGAGTGCCAACAGCTACTCAGAAGTGTGCCTGTCTGAGTTGATTTAAGAGAGTGCATGATGAAGGGACTGTGTGTGTGTGTGTGTGTGTGTGTGTGTGTGTGTGTGTGTGTGTGTGTGTGTGTGTGTGTGTGTGTGTGTGTGTGTGTGTGTGTGTGTGTGTGTGTGTGTGTGTGTGTGGTGTGTGTGTGTGTGTGTGTTCTCACCTGAGTTAGCCAGAGCGATAGCCTTGAGAGTGACAAACTCCTCCTTCTCCAGCTTCATGGCTTTGTATTTCTTCACCAGTTGCAGTATGGCGTTGTTGAGATCGAGTAGACCTGCCAGCTTGGACTGGTCTTCATCCATGATGTAGTCCTCAGCATACACCAGCTTGTCCTCGAAGGACAGCGAGCGGTACACCACACGCAGGATCAGAATCTCCATCCACGCACTCTGCAGTAGACTCATCTGGTCTGCCAGCGACAGTGTGGAGAAACCTGAGGGAGGGAGAGAGAGAGAGAGCGGGGGAGAGAGAAAAAGAGGTTAAACCCACTGGATAATACAATCAATTCAGAACAAAAATTAGGCTGCTGTTTAAGTCTGGGTCTAGGACTAGGTATGGTGCTCAGCTGTTCTGAGGTCTGGGTCTAGATCTGGGTCTCGGTCTATGTCTGGGTCTGGGTCTAGGTCTGGAACTTGGTCTGGGTCTGGGTCTGGGTCTAGGTCTGGGTCTAGGTCTGGTACTTGATCTGGGTCTAGGCCTGGGTCTAGGTCTGGGTCTCGGTCTAGGTCTGGGACTTGTTCTGGGTCTGGGTCTAGGTCTGAGTCTGGGACTTGGTCTGGGTCTAGGCCTGGGTCTAGGTCTGGGTCTAGGTCTGGGTCTAGGTCTGGTACTTGATCTGGGTCTAGGTCTGGGACTTGGTCTAGGTCTGGTTCAAGGCCTGGGTCTGGGTCTAGGTCTAGGTCTGAGTCTGGGTCTGAGTCTAGATCTGGTTCTAGGCCTAGGTCTGGTTCTAGGTCTGGGTCTAGGTCTTTGTCTTGGTCTGGGTCTAGGTCTTAGTCTAGGTCTGAGTCTAGGTCTGGGTCTGGGTCTAGCTCTATATCTGGGTCTGGGTCTAGGTCTAGGTCTATATCTGGGTCTGGGTCTAGGTCTAAGTCAAGGTCTATATCTGGGTCTGGGTCTATGTCTAGGTCTAGGTCTGGGTCTAGGTCTGGGTCTATGTCTAGGTCTAGGTCTGGGTCTAGGTCTATATCTGGGTCTGGGTCTAGGTCTGGGTCTAGGTCTATGTCTAGGTCTGGGTCTAGGTCTGGGTCTAGGTCTGGGTCTAGGTCTATATCTGGGTCTGGGTCTAGGTCTGGGTCTAGGTCTATGTCTAGGTCTGGGACTAGGTCTGGGTCTAGGTCTATGTCTAGGTCTGGGTCTAGGTCTGGGTCTATGTCTGGGTCTAGGTCTGGGTCTAGGTCTATATCTGGGTCTGGGTCTGGGTCTAGGTCTGGGTCTAAGTCTATATCTGGGTCTTGGTCTAGGTCTATATCTGGGTCTATATCTGGGTCTAGGTCTATGTCTATATCTGGGTCTAGGTCTATGTCTAGGTCTGGGTCTAGGTCTAGGTCTGGGTCTAGGTCTATTTCTAGGTCTGGGTCTAGGTCTATGTCTAGGTCTGAGTCTAGGTCTGCGTCTAGGTCTGGGTCTAGGTCTGGGTCTGGGTCTGGCCTAAACATCATTGTCATTCCGGCCATGTGTTGAAGCCAGAGGAAGTTCATCCAGCCTCTCCAGCACCATACACATGGTGACCAGGGGCCTCCTCCTCTTCCCTAGCCCAGCGCCCAGGGCTCTCCTCTGGGGACGGAGGTGTCTTATCTCCAACTGACACACACACACCATGGATCAATGCTAGCCATCACCACCCCTCACACTCTAATTGCTAGTCTGAAAACTCCTACTCTCTCTTTACTCTTCTCCTCTCTCCCTCTTCGTGTCTCTCACTCGCTCCCTCTCTCGGACTCACTCACCATCCCTCCTGTCTTCTGCTTTCACTTTCCTTCCCCACTCTGTCTTTCTTCTCTCTCTTCTTCCCCCACTCTGTCTTTCCTTCCTCTCTCTTGGCTTCCCCCCCACTCTGTCTTTCCTTCCTCTTCTTGGCTTCCCCCCACTCTGTCTTTCCTTCCTCTCTCTTGGCTTCCCCCCACTCTGTCTTTCCTTCCTCTCTCTGGCTTCCCCCCACTCTGTCTTTTCCTTCCTCTGCCTCGGGCTTCCCCCCACTCTGTCTTCCTTCCTCTCTCTTGGCTTCCCCCCACTCTGTCTTTCCTTCCTCTTCTCTTGGCTTCCCCCCACTCTGTCTTTCCTTCCTCTCTCTTGGCTTCCCCCCACTCTGTCTTTCCTTCCTCTCTCTTGGCTTCCCCCCCACTCTGTCTTTCCTTCCTCTCTCTTTGGCTTCCCCCCACCTCTGTCTTTCCTTCCTCTCTCTTGGCTTCCCCCCACTCTGTCTTTCCTTCCTCTCTCTTGGCTTCCCCCCACTCTGTCTTTCCTTCCTCTCTCTTGGCTTCCCCCCACTCTGTCTTTCCTTCCTCTCTCTTGGCTTCCCCCCACTCTGTCTTTCACTTTCCTCTCTCTTGGCTTCCCCCCACTCTGTCACTCTACCTTTTTTCTCTACATCTTTCCCCTGGTATCTATGCAAATGTTTTCTTTCTCTAGATCTGTGTTATTGGGTTGGCTGGATCTGAACACAAATGGAAGAAGTCAGTATGGTTATGAATATGGCAGAACAGATTTACTAACATGTGTATCTCGGTCTCTGTCTCTCCCTCGCTTTCTCTCTATCCCCCTTCGTCGTTCTGTCTCTCCCTCGCTCTATAATGGAACACCTGCCACTCACATCTCACCTCACAGCTGTCCTCTCCTCTCTCCTCTGCTCACACACCTGCTCCTTCAACCTGTGTGTGTGTGTGTGTGTGTGTGTGTGTGTGTGTGTGTGTGTCTAAATAAGCCTTCCGGAGGCACACAGAGGGGGCTGTCCAGGTGCACATCTGTCTCCAACAGAACGTTGTGTGTTGTTGTGTGTGTGTGTGTGTGTGCGTGTGTGTGTTGTGTGTGTGTGTGTGTGTTGTGTGTGTGTGTTGTGTGGTGTGTGTGTGTGTGGTTTGTGTGTGTGTGTGGTGTGTGTGTGTGTGTGTGTGTGTGTGTGTGTGTGTGGTGTGTGTGTGTGTGTGTGTGTGTGTGTGTGTGTGTGTTGTGTTGTGTGTGTGTTATAAGCTGAGGCATTCAGCAGGTGGAACCAGCAGATGAGGAAGAAACGCTTAACAACATCTCTTGTGCTGAGACTCCTCAGGAGATGACGGATGTGTGTGTGTGTGTGTGTGTGTGTTTGAGCGTCAGGTGTGTGTGTGTGAGGCGTGTGTGGAGCAGCATGGTTTTCTTCCTCTCTCTCCCAAAGCAGATCAGTAGTGGCAGATAGCTCATTATGTTGGGGTTGCAGGCTATTGTTTCAAACAACTGTTAATTTACTATCCACTACTGCTAACATTGCTGATCGCATTAGAAACTGTGGAGGGCTGGCAAACACACACACACACACACACACACACACACACACACGGAAGGAGCAGTGTGAGCCAGTTGGCAGCACCTCCACTACTTCTTAATAAAATCATCAGAAGGGATTAAGGATGAATTTCTTAAGGGGGTCTTTAATACCCCACTCCTCAGCAGGGGACGGAACGGGAGATGGGAGCTGGCAGGCAAAACTTAACACACACACACACACACGCACAAAAGCAAGCATGCGTGCAAACACACACACACACAAACACACACACACATTACACCCTCCTCTGGCATCAAGGAGGGAGGGAGAGGGGGAGAGGACAGAGTACCTTACTGCTAGAGGGGTGTAAACCAATCAGGAGATTGCTAGTTGTTGTTCAGTAATGAAAGCTGCTTGGAGATACAGTAATGTTGTTCTGTTGTATGAGTCATTAGGTTTGCAGTGGAAAAGCAGAGAGCCACAATAACGGGGAGCTGGGGTGGTAACAGAACAGATCAAAGGGCAAGGCAAGTAGGCAACTGTATTATGTGACGGTATCATGTGAAAACTACAGAAGGGGGAATCTGAGGAAGATTAACTGAGAGAGAGGCAAAGGAGGGTAAGAAGTGTGTGTGTGAGTATGTGTGTGTGTGTGTGTGTATGTGTGTGTGTGTGTGTGTGTGTGTGCGGTGGAGGGGTGGAGGTGGGGCTGTAGCATGGCAGTATGGACAGACTCCATAGCCTTGCGTCTCTTCTGTGCCCACCAAACCTCCTACACACACACACAACACACACACACAACACACACACACCACACACACACACACACACATCACACCACACACACACACACACACACACACACACAACCACACACCACACACACACACACACAGCGATGTTGGTAAATAATTAGATTTACACATTTCCCCACAATCTCCACCCATCTCCCCTATCCCCCTCCAACCACACCAATAATTAAAAGCAGCATGATTAGTTTATTGAGAGGAAGAAGGAACGTTTTTTTTATTGAGGTCCGTCAATGATGTTATCAGGAGCAATAGCTCGGCATCCCTAGCTGTCATGGCCGCGCAGCCATGCAATTCTTCTTATCAGCCTGATTAATACAAATGCTGCTTCAGGACTCATTCATTAACAGATACGCATCTCTGTTCCCATGGCCAATCGATACGGCGGAGAAAAGGAGCATCAATGTGAATTTAGTGCTGATGATGGAGGGAGAGAGGTATTGACGTGGGAGAGAGGGAAGAAGAGAGAGAAAGAGGGGAGAGAGAGAGAGGAATCCCAGGGTTCTTTTATACCAGTGATTTCATTTCACAAAAGAGCTGCTCTTTAAACTCTAATTGCATTTC
>NC_042981.1:36659268-36704268 GCF_901001165.1 Salmo trutta
GACGTGGCTGAACGCTGTACACGGGGCTACCTGCTACCTCCTTCCTCACTCATTCCCTCTCTCTTCCTCCTTTACCTCTCTTTCTCCATCTCTCGCTCCCTCTGAAGAAAACATCAAAAGCGTCTCAGGCAAATGGGGAGTGACAGGGCCTTCATTTGTATTCAGGCTGACGTTACAGATCCAAACTGTAGTCTTAAGGCTTTTTTTTAACTGTTTGTCAAGAGAGACCCATTGTTCTCTGACTCTCAGATCTCAGCTCTCTCGCAACACTCCTGACTTTCCCCACTCTTCCCCCTAACTTTGATGGATTGTTTTGCCATGGTTGCCATGCCTCTGTGTGTCTCTCTGTGTGTGTGTGTGTGTGTGGTTGTGGCTGTGCAAACATGAGCGGGTTCCCTTGTCAAAGCTATTTAAGTCGAGGGGTTTAAAATAAACCGTGCCTTACCAACAGCAGACAGTGTAGGCTAGCCATCAATTCATGTAAATGTTGTTTAAAAAAAACTGGTAACAGCTTATTTTACAATTCTAACCAAAAATGTAATCAATATTACATAATTACCCCATGTAGAACCCTCTGTGGAAGGCCAAGGGAGTTTATCGTTTTTAGAAAGACATTTTTTTCCCCCTCCGCTGTTTTATCGAGCAAAAATTGAGGATGCTCAATTGTATAAAATAAAGAGCAATTGAAATGTCAAATATAAGAACAAGACTCACCTAAAATAAAAGCAAACATCAGTCTGAAAAAGCCTTAAAGACAAAGCTTTCCAAGTGTCCATAGACAGCCCTTATCCAGACTAAGACACGTCAGGGAGAATTAGCAGGAGGAAGGTTCTAGATCAGTCTGAGCAGGTGTGTGCGTTTGTTTGCCTAGTATCCTTCCTAAAGTGATTAGCGTGCATGCAGTCTTAGCAAATGTACCTAACGGAGCTGCAGAGAGAATGGGGTGAATGTGTGTGCATTTGCAATCATGCTTGCATGTGTGTGTGTGTGTGTGTGTGAAGAATTAGGCTAAGTTGGTTGTTAGCCTGTGTGCGTCGTGTTAGGTTATGGCCTGGCGTGAGGCCTGGCGTGAGGAAGTGAGTATGGTGTATTAGCTCATGCCAAGAGGACAGTGACTGTTCCAGGCTCGAAACAGACAGGATCACTTATAGCCGATTAGGATCCAAATGCATGCGATGTAGAGAACCGTGCAGGCCAGACAGACAGACAGACAGGCAGGCAGGCAGGCAGGCAGGCAGGCAGGCAGGCAGGCAGGCAGGCAGGCAGACAGACAGACAGGCAGGCAGGCAGGCAGGCAGGCAGGCAGGCAGGCAGACAGACAGACAGACAGACAGACAGACAGACAGACAGACAGACAGACAGACAGACAGACAGACAGACAGACAGACAGACAGACAGACAGACAGACAGACAGACAGACAGACAGACAGACAGACAGACAGACAGACAGACTGACAGTGAGGAGAGGGGTTAGGGTTAACCACTAAGATACTATACACTCTTGAAAAGTGCTGCCTAGAACCTAAAAGGGTTCTTCGGTTGTTCCCATTGAAGAACCCTTACTGGTTCCAGGTAGAACCTTTTTGATTCCTTTTTGGGTTACAACCCTTTCCACAGAGGGTTCTACATGGAGCCCAAAAGGGTTCTACCTGAAACCAAAAAAGTTTTTTACCTGGAACCAAAAAGTGTTTTACCTGGAACCAAAAGGGGTTCTACCTGGAACCAAAAAGTGTTTTACCTGAAACCAAAAAGTGTTTTACCTGAAACCAAAAAGTGTTTTACCTGGAACCAAAAAGGGTCATCCTATGGGGACAGTCGAAGAACCCATTTTGGAACCATTTTTTCTAAGAACGTGGAGGTCAGGGGGTTTGAAGTGAGGCCTTTAGCTAATATATTCCCTCCTGATGTACGGCAGAATGTGCATTGGCTTGGGACTGTTGTGAATGCATACACTTCATTTACCCAGAGCATGGACATAAAAAGTTAAAAGAATGTGAACTGCACTGCAAATAAACAGAGTTTGCACTTATCCAACGTGCACTTATCAGGAGCCGACTGTTCAACGAATGAAGAGGAAAAATGAGTATAAATAGGATTGCTCGTGTGATACTTATGAAAAACACCGATCTACAATTGCAATGTCAGAAAACCAACAGCGTTCCTCCACCGTAAATATGAATGTAGATATGAGAGATATGTTAGAAGCTCTTACACGGACGATGTCCAACTGTATAGTGTGGTGGAGTGCATGTTGGTTCCCTGGTGTCTATGTGAAGTACATGGCAGGTTGTTTCAGGGCTAACCCAAACACAGGCTAACGTGGTCTGCACAGACAACCATATCTATTCCCCACAGCTAGCGTAATGTCTTTCATGTGTTGGGATGGATGTATTGGACCCTAGGCAGCGGTAGACAACACCACTCCCTTCCTCTGTCTATACATATTTTCAGACACCACAACACGCTGCAGAGCGTCCTCAATTTTTGCTCGATAAAACAGCGGAGGGGGAAAAAAATGTCTCTCTAAAAACGATAAACTCCCTTGGCCTTCCTTTCCTCCCTCCCTCCCCTCTCTCTCTCTCTCTCTCTCTCTCTCTCTCTCTCTCTCTCTCACTCTCTCTCTCTCTCTCTCTCTCTCTCTCTCTCTCTCTCTCTCTCTCTCTCTCTCTCTCTCTCTCTGTCTCTCTCTCTCTCTCTCTCTCTCTCTCTCTCCATCATTCAGTTCAGACGGGACGTGTGCCGGTTAGCAGAATGCCATGTCTCTAACAGGGTTAGGCTACAGGCCCCGACACAAAACCCTCGACTTTGAAGTCCAACCCAACATTATACAGGGTGTCACTGCGTATCACTGATAACTAATACTCTAAGTCTTTATTTACGTGTCTTTATTGGGTGTTTTATAGAGGAGGGTCACTGGAGAGGGAGAGGCTGGCTAGACTAGTGTGTCTGTCTGGCTGGCTGGGTGGCTGACTGGTTGACTGGCTGGCGTTCTTTACCGTCTGTAGGTAGCCTAGTCTGTGACTGCTAATCCACAAAGCAGATTATATTTATTTTGGCGGCGGCGGCGGCTGGTAATTCGTTGAAATCAACAAAAGCTTTCCATTAGACCCCTGCTGTTGTCCTCAAAACAGACACTCTGTTGGTCCCAGAGCACTGAGTGATACGAGGAGCAACACACACACAAATACAGGCACGCGCACACGCATGCGCGCACACACACGCACACACACACACACACACACATGCAGACAGACACACACACACACACACACACGCACGCACGCAGACAGACACACACACACACACGCACACACACACACACACGCGTGTCTCAAACAGAGAGGGAGCACAGGGAGTGAGGGACAGAAAAAGGGGAGGGTAGAGAGAGGAAAAAGCATTGAAAGAAAGAGTGTGAGAGAGGGGAGTAGAGAGCGAGGGAGCAGGAGAGAGAATGAAAATGGGGAAGAGAAGGATGGGGAATGCAAAGTGAGTACACATGAGAGTGAGAGAGCGAAAGAAAGGGAAGGAAGCGAATGGAGGAGGGAGCGAGGGAGGGAGGGAGGGAGAGGTGTAGCCCAAACATTGGCCTTTATGTTTATTCCTCCGTGTTTCACGCTATCCTCCCCTGGGGGAGGGACTCACATAACTTCCTCTACTCTCCTCTTTTCCTCTCCTCTTTTCCTCCACACCGTGACGGCCTGAACAATGAGACCCTCAGCTACCCGCACTCACTCAAGCACACACACACACACACACACACCATAGCATTCCAAACCATACTGTAGTATTGGCATACAATAAATCAGGCAGCACTCAAAGAGAGATCCACTGTGTGTGTGGGTCTTGCATGTCAGAGAGAGAGAGATAAGGGATGCTTATGTCATTAAGTCTCATTAAGACCTCTCTCCTGTCCCAGAGCCATTGGGACAAGGCGCTTAAACAAACAGGATGCTTGGGCTCGGTGCCCCGCTCCAACCGTGCTCACACACATTCGCAACACACACACACACACACACAGGGTTCCAGCGGGGATCTGAAGGGCTGCCACCACACTGGATTACCCTCGTCACAGGAGAAGTGGGCCAGACGCTATCCTCCCATCGCTCCCAACACACACACACACACACACACACACACACACACACACACACACACACACACACACACACACACACACACACACACACACACACACACACTGGAGGGTCACTGATGTTTTTTTGTTTTTTTTAACCTTTTTATTTATCTAGGCAAGTCAGTTAAGAACAAATTTGTATTTTACAATGACGGCCTACCCCGGCCAAACCCTCCCCTATCCCGGACAATGTTGGGCCAATGGTGTGAGTGTGTGTGTGTGTGTGTGTGTGTGTGTGTGTGTGTGTGTGTGTGTGTGTGTGTGTGTGTGTGTGTGTGTGTGTGTGTGTGTGTGTGTGTGTGTGTGTGTGTGTGTGTGGTGAGGGACTGGTGTTGCCCTCATCATTTGGATTGACTGTAACTCTCTCTCCCTCTCTCTGATTAATTAACATTATTACAGAGTGGCTGTATGATTCATTAATACAAGTTTAAATACACAGTCATTTCCAAGCACGCTTTTCCGAATGTGAAATATTATATTTATTAATGAATAAAAACCTATGAACGTGTCATCCATTTGAATCCAATCAATAGAGACAATCAGGGGACCTATATCCAGAGAAATTGTAATGTACATATAGAAAGTGAAAAGCTGTTATCTGATGCATCACTTCTGTAGATGTAGGTTCTGTATGTCTCTCTCGGAGTGAGGATGGTATCAGAGTGTTTCTGAGTGTCTCTGAGAGTGGTATTAGTGTGTCAGCGTTCATAAGTGATGCTTCGGAGCTCCCCTAGGCCCTGTACTTGGTCCGGTTAAATACACCTTCAATACAACTCCAGACATCCCCACTTTCCCTCCATGTCTACCCCAGCAACCTGGGACCTGACTGGGGCACGGAGAGAGTGAGAGACCCTTTAACCTTTAGTACCAGGGCAAGGGACCTGACAATGTGTAGTTTGGTAAGTTTGTGGGTTAAGGCGTCAGCATGCTTCAGTTTGGCTGGCGCCTGGCCAAACTCGGCTAGGTGAACCAAACTAGTGTGCTCACATAATCCCTTAAAAGACCTTCGCTTGAAAAACAAAAAAAACAGCAGTAGTACTGTTTGTCCATTTTGAGATACCGTAGCCAGTATACACTTCCTCAAAATAGTCCAAAATAATCTAAGATAACTGAAGAAATCTGTCATTAATTTTGATGTTTTTGTCGAGGAGATCTTAGTCGAGGAATTTGACATCTAACTAAGATGTTTGGTGCAGCATTTCTCAATGAAAAAAAATGTGCATGAAAACGAGTCGTCTATCTTTGAATAACAACAAAGACTTTATTGAAGAATCCCTACTGATGACCACTCACTGACGAAGGGGCGTAGACTTCGGCTACCGACTTCGATTTGCCTCGAGAACATATGTGAGCCCGAACAGCCAAAAATAACCTTACCGATGTCCAAAACTAACAAAAATGTAATCAAACACAAACTCATCCAAACTGTTTCAGCTGGGAAGCATACGGACGACTTTAGGGGGTAAGAGAGAGGTGTGAGTCAAAGGAATGGTGTGAATAGGACAAGGAGGTGGGGGAACTTTGGAGATATACCTGGGAGTTGATTTAACGGTTTAAGAGAGTGTGTGTGTGTGTGTGTGTGTGTGTGTGTGTGTGTGTGTGTGTGTGTGTGTGTGTGTGTGTGTGTGTGTGTGTTGGGAAGCACTAATTGGAAACTAGGGTCAGGGGGTTGAGACCCTGAGAGAGGCAGGTTGACAGGGCTCTCTAAATGTCTCTATCTCTCCTCTCCCATCATCACTCTCCTCCCCCCATCCCTTCATCCACTCCTCCCCTGCAGTCCTCCCTTACCTCTCCTCCTCTCTCTGCTGTCCATCTCAGCCATCCATTAGAGCTTCAGAGGTCTCCACACCACATCTATTCACCAGAGTAACCTGACCACCCACCCCACACACACACACACACACACACACACACACACACACACAGAAACACACAAACACACACACACACACACACACACACACACACACACACACACACACACACACACACACACACACACACACACACACACACACACCACTACTTTTATTGGTGAGAGGTTTGGTTTCCCTGTCAGAAACATTTAATGCGGAAGCCACGTCAGAGAGTGTGTATGAGAGAGAGAGGAGAGAGAGAAAGAGAGAGCACTAGCACTTAACCCCCGGTAAGCGGGGCGAGTATCTAATGTGGCGGAGAAAATAACCTCCACTATACAGACACATAATCTTCTCTCTCTGTGTCCACTTCTAACCCTGAAGAATCTCCATATTTACTCAAGCCAGTGAATATTTTGAGATTTGGGCCCAGCTGGCCCCCGTGCGTGTGTGTGTGGGGGGGGGGGGGTTGGTCTTACTCTGAGCAGTGAGGAACATCTATTATTTAGTAGAGGTAACCTGAAGCTTCTTCTGCTCAGGCAAATCTGCTTTGTTGCCTCTCCCCTGAGAGAATAAAGAATTAATAGGAAGAATTTATAAGTGTGTGTGTGTTCAGTAAAACACTGATTCCTGTACTGTATGCCTGGCATGGCTCGTTTCAAGGGCCCAAAGCATGCATACTCAAACACACACACACACATACACACACACACACACACACACACACACACACACACACACTAGAGTTGGGCAATATTAGGACAGTATGGTCTATTGATGATGACTGACAGTGCATCGTCGATGGGGACGGCATCGTGATGTGACAGACCTAGGATAAGCCTATTTGAACTTGACTGGCGCAGCAGGACAGCAGGACAGCAGGACAGCAGGACAGCAGGACAGCACACGAGTGACATTCCGAGTAATTTGCCTATTCCTATTTGCTGTAGCCTATTTTAATAAATATGTTATATAAAGAAAACAAGAGAGAAATGTAGGCTAGACAGAGCAGAGAATTCCACCAAAGCAGCGCAGTGTCCAGTCAGAAAATATTGTTTCTCTCTCTCTCTCTCTCTTTCTCTCTCTCTCTCTCTCTCTCTCTCTCTCTCTCTCTCTCTCTCTCTCGCTCTCTGATGCATGGGCCTATATCATAAACCAATACATTTTTTATAAATATAATGAAAACTCACTCCTTAACTATCTTGTGTCTAGCCATTCTAACCCATAAGAGTCTAAGCCCTGGATTACATTGAGATGTTGTGTCACTGGCCTACACACAATACCCTCTAATGTCAAAGAGGAATTAGGTTTTTTGAAATGTTTACAAATTGCAAAAAAAAATGAAAAGCTGAAATGTATTGAGTCATTATTCAACTCATTTGATATGGCAAGCCTAAATAAGTTGGGGAGTACAAATGTGCTTAACAAGTCGCATAATAAGTTGCATGGACTCACTCTGTGTGCAATAATAGTGTTTAACATGATTTTCTAATGACTACCTCATGTCTGTACCCCACACATACAATTATCTGTAAGGTCCCTCAGTCAAGCTGTGAATTTCAAACACAGATTCAACCACAACGACCAGGGAGGTTTTCTAATGCCAAACAAAGAAGGGCACCTCTATTGGTAGATGGGTAAAAATGTAAAAAGCAAACATTGAATATCCGTTTGAGCATGGTGAAGTTATTAATTACACTTTGGATGGTGTATTCATAAAGCCAGTCACTACAAAGACTCAAGCATCCTTCCTAACTCAGTTGCCAGAGAGAAAGGAAACCCCTCAGGGATTTCACCATGAGGCCAACAGTTACAGAGTTTAATGGCTGTGATAAGAGAACTGAGGATGGATCAACAACATCATAGTTACTCCACAATACTAACCTAAATGACAGAGTGGAAAGAAGCAAGCTTGTACAGAAAACAAATATTCCAAAACATGCATCCTGTTTGCAATAAAGCTCTAAACTAAAACTGCAAAAAAATGTGGCATATAAATTAACTTTATGTCCTGAATACAAAGCATTATGTTTGGAGCAAATCCAACACAACATATCACTGAGTACCACTCTTTATATTTTCAAGCATGATGGTGGCTGCAACATGTTATGGGTATGGGGAGTTTTTTAGGATAAAAAGAAACAGAATAGAGCTAAGCATTGGCAAAATCCTAGTGGAAAACCTGGTTCAGTCTGCTTTCCAACAGAGACTGGGAGACAAATGCACCTTTCAGCAGGACAATAACCTAAAATACAAGGCCAAATATACGCTGGAGTCGCTTACCAAGACAATATTGAATGTTCCTGAGTGGCCTAGTTGTGGTTTTGACTTAGATCAGCTTGAAAATCTATGGCAACTTGAAAATGGCTGTCTAGCAATGATCAACAACCAACTTAACCAGAACGACTCACTGCTGTAATCGCTGCCAAAGGTGATTCTAACATGTATTGACTCAGGGGTGTGAATACTTAAATTAGATATTTCTGTATTTCATTTGCAATAACCGTGCAAATGAACCGTGCATGTTTTCACCTTGTCATTATAGGGTATTTTGTGTAGATGGGTGAGAATTTGTTTTTATTTAATCCATTTTGAATTCAGGCTGTAACACAACAAAAGGTGGGATAAGTCTGAATACTTTTTGAAGGCAGTGTAGGAGACAGCTGACAGCCCAGCCGACACACACACACACACACACACACACGCAACCGTGCACTGACCAGATGTGTGTGTGCATGCATGCATGTGCGTGTGTATGTACATGTGTGTTTGTGTCCATGCATATGTGTGCGTGCTGCATGTATACCTCAATGTGTGTGTGTGTGTGTGATGTGCATGTGTATGTGTTGTCTGAGACGGCAGTGGTGGGTGCGGTATTCTCAGCACGGTACAATTATTCCTCCCTCTCATCCACAGTAAAGGCATGGCAATGCAATTTTCACATTACAATCAGAGGCATGTGGAACGGGCCGGGCCATTAGCAACCCATTCAAGTGTTGTTCTGCGAGACAGCACTTTGGGACTGCACTTACATATGCCCACCGCTTACCTCTGCACCACTACGCCCGCTAGACGATCCCTCACCCCTCTTCCCTCACCCGTCTTCCCTCACCCCTCTCGCTCTACCCCCCACTGCCAAGCGAACGAGAAAAATAGAGGGAGCAAAAAGGATTATGGGAAAACAAGAGGCGGAAGAGTGAAAACAACTTAAGAGACGAGGGGTGTAATTTAGGTTGTATCTGTGTGGACGGAGAGAGAGAGAGAGAGAGAGAGCGGCAGTCCGGACTCCATTTGGGGGACAGGGGGCTCCTAACTGGTGGTTTACCCTGTCTGGACCAACACACACACACATACTTACACACACACACTTACACACACAAGGGTAATGTTGGTGATCACAGCCCCTCCACAGCCTTCAAAGCCTGTCGGGTGAAAAGACATAGTATTGTGTCAGTAAGTGGCTTCATTCACCCTACAGTTAGACTAGGAGTCTTTGAAAAACAAACACACAACATCACTGTTAGGAGTGCTATCTCTTATAAGATACAGGAGATAAAGAATTCCCTACCAGTCTGATTCATCCACTACAACCCACTCTGGAGCCCCAACATAGCCGGCGTAACCAACGTGCGAGAGCCTTACTTACTAATGATTTCCCACCTCGTTCATTTGACTGAAGGTGTTCACCCGTGCAAGCTAAATGAAAAGCAACTGGCTTTCAAAGTCTCCCGTCAGAATTAGATGTCCATTCGTGTTTCTCAAATGTCCAAATGTCAAAGTCGTTCCAGACGCGTTTTGGTTACTTCTCTGGATCGTTCCACGGTTAAGCTATTAACTCCGAATACGTCGCCAACTGTACTTTCCCTGGCTAGCCTAGCTCACGTGAAAATGGCTAACGTAGCCCTAACCGGAGAAATAAAAAGAAAGGTTATGAGAATAGGCCTACACCATCTTGGAAACAGGTGCTGAGTCATTGTGGCCAACAACCCGGTAGACTGGTACACAGTCAGCAAATAGTTCAAGCGGCTGTTCGTTAACAATAGGCTAATTCAGTTTATTTTCATTCATTCACTGTGTTAATTCAAGCTTTCGTTCATTTAGAGCAGGGGTCTTCAACCTTTTCTTTCCCAGGGACCCCCTCCCAGGCAAACCGGCGACCCAGGGACCCTCATTATATGTTCACGTAAAATGTTCTGTCTTTTCTTATCAACGGGTGAATGATAACGACAAGGAGAAGTAATCCACCATTTAAAATGAATAGATTTGGTAGATCGTTTTTCATTGTTTTGACCTCCCCACATTCTAATTGGAAAAGGAAGTGTAAACTGTTACATAGCCTAATTGGCTAGGAAGGTAACTCCAAACACATTTTCACTAAGAGCAGCTGTTTAGCTGGTTTAAACAAAGGTTATCCATGTGTTGGCAAAAATGTATGTCCAAGTCAAGAAAGCTTACAGCACCACTTACTGCACTGGTAGCCTATTCACAGCTGCTCTTTCAAAGCCTACATCAGATAATCCAGTGACTGTAATTGGCTCCATTGAGGGTAATTTGCTCAATATTTGGAGTTGAGAAATAATGTTGACATAATTAGAATGAAGATATTCTCCTCTTCTTTTCCACTGTATTATATTATATATTCATAAAAACATTGAAACAAATAAATGATTCTACACTGAACAAAAAAATATGAACACAACATGTAAAGTGTTGGTTCCAATCTTTCATGAGCTGAAATAAAAGATCCCCGAAATTTTCCATACGCACAAAAGCTTATTTTACTCAAATTTGGTGCACAAATGTCCCTATTAGTGAGCATTTCTCCTTTGCCAAGATAATCCATCCACCTGACAGGTGTGGCATATCAAGAAGCAGATTAAACAGCATGATCATTACACAGGTGCACCTTGTGCTGGGGACAATAAAAGGCCATTCTAAATGTGCAGTTTTGTCACACAACACAATGTTTCAGATGTCTCCAGTTCTAAGGAAGCCTGCAATTGGCATGCTGACTGCAGGAATGTCCACCGGAGCTGTTTCCAGATAATTTAATGTTCATTTCTCTACCATAAGCTACGTCCAACATCATTTTAGAGATTTTGTCAGTAAATCCAACCAGCTTCACAATTGCAGACAACGTGTAACCACGCCAGCCCAGGACCTCCACATCCGGCTTCTTCACCTGCGGGATCGTCTGACAATAGCAACCCGGACAGCTGATGAAACTATGGGTTTGCACATCCGAATAATTTCTGCACAAACTGTCAGGGAAACTTCTCAGGGAAGCTCATCTGCGTGCTTGTCGTCCTCACCAGGGTCTTGACCTGACTGCATTTCGGCGTCATAACCGACTTCAGTGGGCAAATGCTCACCTTCGATGGCCACTGGCATGCTGGAGAAGTGTGCTCTCCACGGATGAATCCCGGTTTCAACTGTACCTGGCAGATGGCAGACAGTGTGTATGCTGTCGTGTGGACGAGTGGTTTGCTGATGTCAACGTTGTGAACAGAGTGCCCCATGGTAGCGGTGGGGTTATGGTATGGGCAGGCATAAGCCACGGACAATGAACACAATTGTATTTTAGCGATGGCAATTTGAATGCACAGAGACGAGATCCTGAGGCTCATTGTTGTGCCATTCATCTGCTGCCATCACCACATGTTTCAGCATGATTATGAATGGTCCCATGTCGCAAGGATCTGTACACAATTCATGGAAGCTGAAAATTTCCCAGTTCTTCCATGGCCTGCATACTCACCAGACATGTCACCCATTGAGCATGTTTGGGATGCTCTGGATCGACGTGTACGACAGCGAGTTCCAGCTCCCGCCAATATCCAGCAACTTCGCACAGCCATTGAAGAGGAGTGGGAAAACATTCCACAGGCCACAATCAACAGCCTGATCAACTCTATGAGAAGGAGATGTGTCGCGCTGCATGAGGCAAATGGTGGTCACACCAGATACTGACAGGTTTTCTGATCCACGCCCCTACCTTTTTTTAAAGGTATCTGTGACCAACAGATGTATCTCTGTATTCCCAATCAAGTGAAATCCATACTTTAGGACCTCATTTATTTATTTAAATTGTTTGATATCCTTATATGAACTGTAACTCAGTAAAATCTTTGAAATAGTTGAATGTTGCATTTATATTTTTGTTCAGTGTACATATTTTTGTGGACCCCTAGGGCTCCAGGGCTGAAGGCCCCTGGTAAAAGTTTGGGTAGCCTAGGATATAGCCTACTAAATAAATATATTTTTGCAGCCTATATTCGATTCTGGGAATCATTTATTTAGGTTTCAATTATACTATTTGATTAATGTAAACAATACTGAATGTAAAGGTCTTGCTTAGTTATGTTGACTATAGGCTTTTTTTTCAGAGCGATTTAAGTTGTCAATGTGCCTCATCTCATTGTAAAAAAAATATACATTTCTTAATTCATGGCATGGTTTCCTTTTATCCAAATGTCGAATAGACTTGCAGACAAATTAATTCATGCAGGCTGGGTAATAAAACAGTCATGAAAACAATTAAATAAATTAGTGTTATTTTGGTGAGTCACGAATCGGCTCAACAATTCTATGCGGGTGGGTCGGGTTGCGGAGAAAAATCTGTCCTGATTTTGGATTTTGTGTAGGGCTCGGAATTGTTGTGGCTGGCATGGGGCGGGTGCGGCTCCAAATAACTGACCCGTGCATGACTCTACTTCAAGGGCTTCTGTGTGTGTATGTGTGTGTGTATGTGTGTGTGCGTGCGTGCGTGCTCGCATGTGTGCATACATAGGTGTGCAGGTGTGTGTGTGTAATTGTCTTAGCTGCATGGGGTGAGCTGTGAGTTTGTGAGTGTGTGAATACAAAGTGCTGACTAAGGGGCAGTCCAGAACAGCATCTTATCTGAGGCGTGACGTGTGGAGGCAGGCTGGCTATCAGGGAGAGGAATCTAACAGTTTCACCATTAGAGGGAGAAAACGGTAGACTGCACTAGGCTCCTTCTATGGTAAGAGATACATTTACTGTGTGATAAGCAGAAATCCTCTTCTGGGAGGGAACAGGAGAGGATATGAGGACTGAAGGGGGGAAAGGGCTAGAGAGGACCTGAAGCACTCTGCCACACACACACACACACACACACACACACACACACACACACACACACACACAGTGCATACCCATTAGTAGGCACACACATGTACATAACATGCACACACATACGCACACACACTCAAACGCATGTAGAATGCACATCTCGTCGCCAAAAAAAAAGTGGAGAAAAAAAAGATCCTGTACTTTTCCAAAGTTGTGTTCCTTCATGAATCACTCTTCCATGATTCACTGTCTAGCTACAGATAACTGTAATCAGCAGTTCAGAAAACAGATAGGGGAGAAAGTGGACTGGCGAAATAGTCAGACGTCAAGAAACAAAGCTCAAGCACGGATCGGGTATCAACATAGCCCTGCACTCTCACCCTCTCACCACCCACCCAACTCCCCCTTCCCCCTCTCACCCTCTCACCACCCACCCACCCACCCACCCAACCCCCCCTTCCCCCTCTCACCCTCTCACCACCCACCCACCCACCCAACTCCCCCTTCCCCCTTCCCCCTCTCACCACCCACCCAACTCCCCGTCTCACCCTCTCACCCTCTCACCACCCACCCAACTCCCCTTCCCCCTCTCACCACCCACCCAACTCCCCCTTCCCCCTCTCACCCTCTCACCACCCACCCACCTCCCCCTTCCCCCTCTCACCCTCTCACCACCCACCCAACTCCCCCTTCCCCCTTCCCCCTCTCACCACCCACCCAACTCCCCCTTCCCCCTTCCCCCTCTCACCACCCACCCAACTCCCCCTTCCCCCTCTCACCCTGTCACCACCCACCCAACTCCCCCTCTCACCCTCTCGTCTCCTTCCCTCTTTTTCAGCCTAATCTCCATACAGTCTGCCAGTGCTTGTTCTGACTGTCTTTGTTTTAGAATAGATAAACACACAGTTGGTTAC
Organism: Salmo trutta; assembly: GCF_901001165.1. Classification (NCBI taxonomy): domain Eukaryota; kingdom Metazoa; phylum Chordata; class Actinopteri; order Salmoniformes; family Salmonidae; genus Salmo; species Salmo trutta. The sequence continues at coordinate 36,673,266 of NC_042981.1, forward strand.
TGTACGTAATGTTGGTCTACAGCGCAAACGGTCATTTCCCCAAACTGTTGAAATTGTTAACGTCCACCCACAGACCACTCTGCCCTGCGTGGTGACAGTGACACGGTCTGTCTCTGTCCTAACAGATGAACAGGCAGGCGTTCCTAGAGAGAGCAGTGGTATGCAAACGGCCTCTGACTGGGAGAGAAATGTCGCTTTTTTTTTCCTGAGTCGGTTGAGAAAATTCTCCTCTCATTGAAGTGGATCGACAGAGCACCCTTAAATGACATCGACTTCAACTCAATAGAACAAGACAGGCGTCAACGATCCTTTCTGACGGATAGCCCAGATTTACACACAGTCATTACCTACCGCCTTGGTCAGCCTATAGCCTGACAATTTAGACGGCTGAAAGAGATTCACTTCAAGGGTTGAGCGGTAGTCACACTTAGCAGTCAGTTAACCAGAAATGGCAGATAGAAATCTATATCACTACTGTAGCCTGCCTGTATGGAAGTGTATTAAGAGGTCTGCCCAGAGGTCTGGACCTTTATGGCACAGGAGTTATAGGGTTAATGCCCTGTGATTAAAGGCTCACTGGTTCAAGCCTTGTTTAGGCTATTTGCTTTGAAACCACACTAGAGCCGTACGGTACAATTGTTCTGTACTGTAAGTAGCCTACAACAGTGTCCTTGCTTTGTGATCATCCCCAAGCACCCTGCTGCTAACAGCTGAGCTGATGGAACGACTACCTGGCCTTTCTCAGTGTTTCAGTACCAGTCAAATACAGTACCAGTCAAATGTTTGGACACACCTACTCATCATTGTCCAATAATAGTGAAAACATCAAAACTAGGAAATAACACATATGGAATCATGTAGTAAGCAAAAAAGTGTTGAAAGTAACAACCCTGTGCCTTGATGAAAGCTTTGCGCACTCTTTGCATTCTCTCAACCAGCTTCACGAGGTAGTCACCCGGAATGCATTTAAATTAACAGGTGTGCCTTGTTCAACGTTCATTTGTGGAATTTCTTTCCTTCTTAATGCATTTGAGCCAATCAGTTGTGTTGTGACAAGGTAGGGGTGGTATACAGAAGATAGCCCTATTTGGTAAAAGACCAAGTCCATATTATGGCAAGAACAGCTCAAATAAGCAAAGAGAAATGACAGTCCATCATTACTTTAATACATGAAGGTCAGTCAAGTGCAGTCTGACCTGGACTCATCAGACAAGAGGACAGATTTCCACCGGTCTTTTTTGATATTTTGATTTGTTTAACACTTTTCTGGTTACTACATGATTCCATGTGTAATTTCACAGTTTTGATGTCTTCACTATTATTCTACAATGTAGAAAATAGAAAAAATAAAGAAAACCTGTGAGTAAGTATGTGCGTCCAAATATTTGTTAGGTACTGTATGTAGGACACAAACACACACGTGCACCTGCATGTGACAAAAACACACACACACACACACACACCTGAGTGTGACACGGTATCCGAGTCGCAGGGTGTCATCGCTTCACACCTCTCCAGACGGATTCTCAACAGGTGCGGCCGCCATGCACTGTGGGTAATTGACGTCGAGTGCAGCCGGGCTGAAAGTGGTGCGGCGCCAAATCAACTCACGACAAAATCAAACAAACAATGGAAAGTACTTTCTGATTATCCTCGAGTTTTTCTGCATCTCAAATGACACCCTGTCACCTAGTATAATACAGTACTTCAGTCCTTCTATACAGCTCTACATGAGAATAGGGAATCATTTGAGACACAATTGTTATGATTTTTAAAGTACTCCATACTGTAATATTAGTGAGTGAGTCTTTACCCCATAGGCTCTCTCTCTCCCTCCCCCCCTCTCTCTCCCCCTCTCTCCCCCTATCTCTCCCCCTCTCTCCTTCTCCCCTCCCTGTTCCACTGTCTTCACTAATTTGGTAATTAGAATTCAGATTTCCACGTCGCAGGGTGTGCCCATAAAACAGCTGCTTGGGAGTAGAATTACCTTGCTGTAGATAGGGAGCCCTGAGGAGAGGAGAGCACACACCGACTGCAGCTAGTCTATAAATATACAGTACAGCTCTCCAAGGCTACGGCAACTTTTGGGGAAAACACTTCTTTGCCTGGATCTGAGATTGACTGCATTCCGGGGAAAAAAAAGAACAGAATGAGCCGTTATCTCGGGCAAGGATTAAGCCTAGCTGTGTAGACTTTTTATTACAGGCCTTCCTGGCCTGTAGGAAAATGTTTCATCTACGTGTGGCTAACATTCTAAATGTTAGTCATTTAGCAGACACTTTTGTCCACAGTGACTTACAGGAGCAATTAGGGTTTGCTCAATGGCATATCGACAGATTTTTCACCTACAGAATCAGCAACCTTTCAGTTACCGGCCCAATGCTCTTAACCACTAGGCTACCTGCCACCCTCAGGTAGAAAAACAGCCCTTTAAACACTAACATAGAGCTATGATTCTAGAACACAGCCTGACCTGTTCCTGTCTTATTCCATTGTAGACCCAGTCTACTGTGAAAGGACTTACAATTGGCTCCCAGAACTGATACACTTCCTGAAGAGTCTGGAGATCGATGACGTCACCATTTAATCGTGCCTCATCATATTTTGGTTCCTGTCCAAACTTAGTCCACTCTGCTACTGTGTGTGTGTGTGTGTGTGTGTGTGTGTGTGTGTGTGTGTGTGTGTGTGTGTGTGTGTGTGTGTGTGTGTGTATGTGTGTGTGTGTGTGTGTGTGTGTGTGTGTGTGTGTGTGTGTGTGTGTGTGTGTGTGTGTGTGTGTGTTAAATCAGATGACATTTTATTTGTCACATGCTTCATAAACAACAGGTGTACACTAACAGTGAAATGCTTACTTGCGGGCCCTTCCCAACAATGTGGAGAGAAAGAAATTATAAATAATACAAAAAATAGAACAATAACAACACAAGGGATAAATGCACAATGAGTAACGATAACTTGACTATATACACGGGGTACCAGTACCGAGTTGAGGTAATTGAGGTAGATATGTACATATAGGTAGGGATAAAGGGATTAGGCAACAGGATGATAATAATAAACAGTAACAACAGCATTCGTGATGAGTCAAAGGGTCAATGAAGATAGTTAAATAGTTAACCAATAGCTACCTGGACTAACTGTTTAACAGTTTTATGGATTGGGGGTAGAAGCTGTTCAGGGTCCTGTTGGTTACAGACTTGGTGCATCAGTACTGCCTGCCATGCGGTAGCAAAGAGAACGGTCCATAACTTAGGTGGCTGGAGTCTTTGACAATTTTTAGGGCCTTCCTCTTCTAAGACGTGTTGTGTGTGTGTGTGTGTTTGTGTGTGTGTGTGTGTGTGTCCTCTCCCTCCTCTCTCCTCTCTGCTGCAGGCGTCTGGGTCTCAATGGGCCCATCTGGTCTCCATAGTGTAGAATCTGGGGCACAGCTAGACAGGGGCCCCTAGTCACCCTCCTACAGCACACACACATATACACACACACACACACACACGTCAACAGAGATGGTGTGGTTACACTTACAGTGCCATCGGAAAGTATTCAGACCACTTCAGTTTTGTCACATTTTGTTATGTTACAACCCTATTCTAAAATTGTTTAAAAACTCTTAAGGATTAGCCCCTTTTATTTCAAATTTCGCCTAAAATTGACATACCCAAATCTAACTGCCTGTAGCTCAGGACCTGAAGCAAGGATATGCATATTCTTGGTATCATTTGAAAGGAAACACTTTGAAGTTTATTGAAATGTGAAAGGAATGTAGGAGAATATAACACAATATATCTGGTAAAAGATAATACAAAGACAAAACCAACCGTTCTTTTGTATTTTTTATACCATCATCTTTGAAATGCAAGAGAAAGGCCATAATGTATTATTCCAGCCCAGGTGCAATTTAGATTCTGGCCACTAGATGGCAGCAGTGTATGTGCAAAGTTTTACTGATCCATTGAATTTATGTTCAAAACTTTGTATCTAGACTGCCCAAATGTGCTTAAATGGTTCATTAATAACTTTTCATGTTCAAAACAGTGCACTCTCCTCAAACAATAGCATGGTATTATTTCACTGTAATAGCTACTGTAAATTGGACAGTGCAGTTAGATGAACAAGAATATAAGCTTTCTGCCAATATCAGATATGTCTATGTCCTGGGAAATGTTCTTGTTACTTACAACCTCATGCTAATCGCATTAGCCTACGTTAGCTCAACCGTCCCGTGGAAGGGACACCAATCCCGAAGACGATTTATTAAATAGTTGTTTCCCTTCATCAATCTACACACAATACCCCATAATAATAAAGCAAAATTACGTTTAGAAATGTATGCACATTTATTACAAATAAAAACCTTAAATATCACATTTACATAAGTATTCAGACTCTTTACTCAGTCGTTTTTTGAAGCATCTTTGGCAGTGATTACAGCCTTGAGTCTTCTTGGGTATGATGCTACAAGCTTGGCACACCTGGATTTGGGGAGTTTCTCCCATTCTTCTCTCAAGATCTGTCAGGTTGGATGGGGAGCGTTGCTGCACAGCTATTTTCAGGTCTCTTCAGAGATGTTCGATCGGTTTCAAGTCCGGGCTCTGGCTGGGCGACTCAAGGACATTCAGAGATTTGTCCCGATGCCACTCCTATGTTGTCTTGGCTGTGTGCTTAGGGTTGTTGTCCTGTTGGAAAGTGAACCTTTGCCCCAGTCTGAGGTCCTGAGTGCTCTGTAGCAGGTTTTCATCAAGGATCTCGATCTACTTTGCTCAGTTCATCTTTTCCTCAATCCAGACTAGTATCCCTGTTCCTGCCGCTGAAAAACAACTGAAAAACTCCCAGTTCCTGCCTCGACACAATCCTGTCTCGAAGCTCTACGGACAGTTCCTTCGACCTCATGGCTTAGTTTTTGCTCTGACATGCACTGTCAACTGTGGGACCTTATATAGATAGGTGTGTGCCTTTCCAAATCATGTCCAATCAATTGAGCTTACCACAGGTGGACTCTAATCGAGGTCTGAATACTTATGTAAATAAGGTATATCTGTTTATACTTTTTTCTTTTTTCTTGCTAAAATGTCGCTTTGTCATTATGGGGTATTGTGATGTCATTATGGGGTATTGTGATGTCATTATGGGTTATTGTGTGTAGATTGATGAGGATTTTTTTTTATTTCATACATTTTAGAATAAGGCTGTACCGTAACAAAAATAAGGAGAAAGTCAAGGGGTCTGAATCCTTTCCGAAGACACTGTAAATGTGTTTACATAGTCTACATACTAAATGAATTCAGACTTTTATCATGTTTTAGGATTTCTCAGGAGCAAAGAGATTCTGCCACATTCTCCACAACAAAGAGAAGTCAATGTGACCCAGAGAGAGAAACAGCAGCTGAGCGGTTATTTTATCTGCAGACTAAAGCATGAACATGAGTACCATGTAGGTAGTAGAGTGGGAGAAACAGACCGTGCTATAATCTATTCCTTCATAATTATTCACCAGGAGTCAAGAGATATGTACACAGCAGAATCGTGGGCCTGTTCGCTTCAGGGTCGTTATTTGATGAATTTGCGATAAACGTTTCCCACAAACACTTTGTTTTCCCTCTATTTACACTGATTATACCAAACATTAGAACCCCCCCCATTTGCCCTCAAAACAGCCTAAATTCGGTGGAAGCGTTCCACATGCATGCTGGCCCAAGTTCACTCCAATGCTTCCCACAGTTGTGTCAAGATGGCTGGACGTCCATTGGGTGGTGAACCATTCTTGATACACACGGGGAAACTGTTGAGCGTAGCAGTTCTTGACACAAACCGCTGCGCCTGGCACCTACTCCCATACCCCGTTCAAAGACACTTACATATTTTGTCTTACCCGTTCACCCTCTGAATGGCACACATGCACAATCTCATGTCTCAATAGTCTCAAGGCTTAAAAATCCTTCTTTAACTTGTCTCCTCCCCTTCATCAACACTGATTGAAGTGGATTTAACAAGTGACATAAATAAGGGATCATAGCTTTCCCCTGGATTCACCTGGTCAGTCTAAGTCATGGAAAGAGCAGGTGTTCCTAATGTTTTGTACACTCACTGTATGTGTCTGCCCACATTATTTCCTTTATTGTGAACAGATATGGAAGGTTTGCCTACTTTCTGGAAAGTTCAAATGCGAGGAGAGAGAGAGAGAGAGAGAGGAGTTTAGGATTGCGTCTGTCGGTCTGTCTCTGCTCCACATACTCTCTGATGGAGTGGTTATGAATATGCATGAGGGAGGAAGTACACAGGTGACACGCTTGACTCCTGTTGTTCTGGTTACGTGAACAAAAGCGAGAGAAGACTGTTTTCTCTCTCTCTGAGGAGGAGGAGGAGGAGGAGGAGGAGAGGGGGAAAAGGAGGGTAGTCCCCTGAGAACACTTTTCTTTTCCACAGCGAGGAGGATAAAACCCACATGCTAATGATGCAACCATTAAAAAATACTACAGTACACACACCGGGCCTCAGAGAACAGGAGGTACCCGCTTCCACTCCTAAATGTGTTTTAGGGGTAAAAAGAAGTTCCCAACATTTCCCTGCTCTCATTTAAACCTCTTTTTTTCCAGAGACGAGGTTCAACTACACAAACACTACACACAACCAATCATGTTCTGTACAAATAAAACACAGATAATATTAAAATATGGTGTAACTCGGATCAACCGTGCAAGTCATCTCTGACCCAGAGCGTCTAGACAGACAACGGTGGAAGTTCTGTATTTTTAGAGACCTCGGAGACAAAGAAGGATTCGATTTCAGACAAATATACACAGGCTCAGAGTGTGGGAGCTGAAAAGAGAGATAGAGAGGGAGAAGGAGAGAGAGAGAGAGAGAGAGAGAGAGAGAGAGAGAGAGAAGATACATTCAGAGTGAGAAACTGACAAATGGAGTGTGAGGGAGTGAGAAGAATTGTTTCTGAGTGAGAAAGAAAAGGAGTTGAGTGTAAGAGAGAGGAAAAAGCCTTCAGTCTTGGAGCGATAGAAGGATGGAGTTTAAGAGCAGGTGAAGAGGAGGAGGAGGGAAAAGGGCCGGGAGTAGGAGAGGCCCTCAGGGGCAGGGGGTTAGACAGTAGAGAGAGCTCTAATGTCTTTATTTCAGGTGAGACGGACCCCTGCGTTTACCTGGAGGTCAAAGGGCAGAGGGGAGGTGAGAGGGGTCATAGAGGGCCAGGGACCAGGGACCAGGGGAGGGAGGCTGGGGAGAGCGAGAGGGGGGAGGTGCATGAGAGAGAGAGAGAGAGACAGAGAGAGAGAGAGAGAGAGAGAGAGAGAAACAGAGAGAGAAACAGAGAGAGAAACAGAGAGAGAAACAGAGAGAGAGAAACAGAGAGAGAGAGAAAGAGAAGTGATTAATGTGTATGGAGGCAGACCTGAGATTGACCCTGGGGCTAAAGCACTGGGGCCTAGTGTCATACACACCCACACAGGCACACACACACACACACACATACATACAAACACAAACTACCCCCCCCAAACACACATTCACACATACACCTACACACACACCCCCACACACATTCACACATACACGCGCACACAACCCCCCCCAACACCTACACCATGTACAAAGTAGGGGGGAAAAGCATGGTCTGTGTTGGGGTATATCTTCAGAGTAATACAAAATGTTACAGTAATGGTATTAGTGATGTAAGACAGAGGGCTGTGTGATCTACACTGGCCTCTACTGTAAAGGTCAAGCAGTCTGGGAGAGAAATCCAAGTTACTGAACATATACGCTAATTAACACAGAAACTAGGGTGTATCCGATAGGGGCAGACTCACACACACACATGGGCACACACACGGACACACACACGGTCACAAAATGTGTATTTAAGAGGGATATTTCATGTGAGGGTTTAAGCGTACATTTAATCTATCTGAAGATAATCTCTCGTGGAAAGCCTACGTAAACATTTATGGTACCGTAGAGCTGTCATGATACAGCGGGATGCGTGAGATAACAAGCAGCACATGCTTGGGTTTTTCGTGACTTGTCATTTGGACGATTTCGCAAGTGTTAGCATCTTTCGAATTTCGGAAGGGGGGGGGGCATTTGACCCATAGACTTGCCTGTAATTTGCAGAGAAAGAGGGTGGAGCTCTTTGTTCCGATTCAGATCTTGCTTAATTCTCTTCTCTTAATACTTATAGAGTGCCACAGTATGAGTCATAATACCCATAAAACCTAGTGGTCAAACATGGAAGTGGTTCCAATCGTTTTTCCACCATTTATGTTTCCCATGGGGGATTTTAGTAACACTTCAAATCAGGGCTGTGTTTCCTGTAGGCTTACCCTGGCGCAACGTTGTGATAACCGTGTAAATCTCTCTAGGTCAAGGTGACTTTTATCAATATATTCGCCTGTATCTACACCCCCCAAAATTAAATGCTAATTAGCTGCTAATGTGGCTCTCATAAAGAACTACAAATCCCATGATCTGGACTGCCGAATCAAGGCAAAGGTAAGAATCTCAGGATTAACTATCTAATTATCGAATCGCAGGTATTTGTAGTCTTGTATAATGTCTACTTTGAGGTTAATTAGGATTTTTGAATCTGCGAGTAAATAGAGAGCTTTACGTAGTTATCAAAACATCGCGCCAGGGTAAGCCTACATGAAACACAGCCCTTATTTTAAGTGTTTCTAAAATTCCCTATCGGAAAAATGAATGGTGGAAAAACTATTTGAACCATTTCCCTGTTTGACTGCTAGGTTTTATGGGTATTATGACACCTCCACTGTGGGGCTTTATTGGCCCACAACTTATTCGAGCATCAGACCAATTACGCGAGACTTTAGTTCTGGGTTAATCGAGATTGATCTGAAGACAATAGTTTGTGTTGTGAACACACTTGCCATTCATCTGGTAGAGCAGTGTGTGTAAGTGTGTGTGTGTGTGTGTGTGTGTGTGTGTGTGTGTGTGTGTGTGTGTGTGTGTGTGTGTGTGTGTGTGTGTGTGCGTGTGCGTGTGTGTGTGCGTGCGTGCGTGCGTGTGCGTGTGTGTGCGTGCGTGTGTGTGCTTCAGTCTCCAGAGATGTCATAGCCCAGTTGACAGATAAAAACACACTGATTGAATCTGTTTGTTTCTCAGGGGTATTGTTAACCTGTTTAAACGCTTGGCTTCTTCTTCCCTTTCTTCCTTCCCAGGCTGATAGTCAGATAAATTACATGTGTCAAATGTCTTACATGACATTAGTTGCTGAACCTATTATTTGATTGTTACAGTTTATGTTTACTCTGGTGAGAATTCCCTGCCGTTGTCATTCTCAGAGTTGATGATGACATTTGTCGTTTTGCTAATTAATGATTTGTACAGGCAGAGAAAACAAAATAAAAAGAAAGACAGATATGGAGAAACAGATACCCACATTAAAAAATACTATAGTATTTTATGGTTTAAATACTATAGTATTAACTGTAGTGTTTTTGCAAACTTTACTATAGTATTCGCTGTAGTGTTTTTGTGGACTACAAATGTCAAAATCACTACAGTGAATACTGTAGTATTTACTGGAGTGTACTGTAATATTTACAGATAACTATAGTATAAATACTATAGTAAAAAACAGTATCATATACTGTTGTATTTGCTGTAATGTTTTTGCAGACCGTAGTATATTGTAGTATTTACTATACTGCTTTTGTATATAGAAATGGAGGCTTTCTCCTTGATGAAACCTGCTGGATAAATACTAATAGACCACATATTCCATAACAGGTAGGTAGGTAGGACTGAGGTCTGAACAGATAGTTTAGTGCTGCTCCTCTTTTCACCTATAGGGAACACATTACATGGTCTATAGTTGGCATGTAGGTTTCTCACTTACGGTTGGCACAAATTGGGACATGGAGTGTGTATACGTGCCATTCAGAGGGTGAATGGGCAAGATAAAAGATGTAAGTGCCTTTGAACGGGGTATGGTAGTGGGTGCCAGGTGCAGCGGTTTGTGTCAAGAACTGCAACGCTGCTGGGTTTTCCCCCCTCAACAGCTTTCCATGTGTATAAAGAATGGTCCATAACCCAAAGGACATCCAGCCAACTTGACACAACTGTGTGAAGCACTGGAGTTAACACTGGCAAGCATCCTCCCTTTGGAGCGCTTCCGATATATTGTAGTGTTCATGCCCCAACAAATTGAGGCTGTTCTGAGGGCAAAAGGGGGTGCAAATCGAGAGAGAGAGAGAGAGAGAGAGAGAGAGAGAGAGAGAGAGAGAGAGAGAGAGAGAGAGAGAGAGAGCTGGTCATAGGAGGACTCGAGTGTATTATTGCTGTTATACAACAGGGTTACCAGCATTAAAAAGCAAGATTCTTTCCCAAACCATCAATTTCTCAACAAAACGTGAAGCTTCATTCACTAACACTGGTTGTCAAGTGCAGTTGTAGGCATTCTCTGGTCGATAGTTCTATTTGTATTGACTACCATGTAAAGCAAAACTACCCAAGCGCTGGTTGATAGTTCCAGAACTTTGCAGGTTGCTATGGCAAACAAAAAGGGTTGTTAAGGAGGCACTTCCCCCTTGCTAGTTAGCCAACTACACAGCTAACACAATCACTTCTGACTGAAGCTGGAAAGACTAGCTACATTTCTTTTAGTTTCACCAGTTTTGCTATTGACATTTCTTTGTATATATCCATGAAAATGATGCTGGTTCATGATTTGGACCGGCTAAGAAAAGCTGTCTGTCTCGTCCCGACTCTCGACACATTTATTTTTATTATTCGATTTCAATATCGCAACAATGCTGTAAATGTCGGAGATAATGTCTAGATGCTTTTAACAGTGGAGATCAAGTTTATAAATTGCATGGCTGGGCAGATGAGAAAGTGGATCTGTAAAAGTAGTAGTAGTGCGTTGCTAGGTAATGATGTAAACAATGGCCCTTTTTCTGAATGTGGCCATGTGTACGTTGTCTATTATATCACGGGCAGCATAGACTCTAACAATGGGAATTCCAAACCACCCGTTGTATAAATATACTGTATACAGCGAGAGAGGTAAGATAGTGAGGGAAAGAGAGAGAGAGAGAGAGAGAGAGAGAGAGAGAGAGAGATGGGATGTCATAGTATTGCTTGGCTGGTTTAGGCTGTCCTAGCAGAAAAAAGAGATGTCGTCTCTGCTCCGATGGGCTTTAGACTAATCCTGGAAATATCTATCATTACATGTCACCTACTGTACGTCACAGCCCTCTCTGTTTATCTGCTTCACCCCCCCCCCCCTCTCTCTCTCTCTCTCTCTCTCTCTCTCTCTCTCTCTCCCCTTCATCCACCTTATCTCTTTCTCTCTCTGTGTCTCTTTCTATACTTTATCTGCTCACATCACACCTCTATCCATCTCTCCATCTCTCTCTCTCACCCCCCCATTCTTTCTCCCTCCCTCGCTCTCTCTCTCTATCTATCTTGGCGTTATCTATCACAGTTTGTCACCTCCGTCACTCGTCCCCGGGGAGAAGGGGCAGTCAGCAGAGTAGACATATGGACTGTGAGACGTATAGACACTTATATACAGTATACTGTGCTGCCTAGTCAAGCACTGCTGGGGTTTAAAAACAGGAACCAGGGGATGGGAAAAACACTAAGCTCAACAAACTCTCTCCATTTCCATCCATCACTCTATATGTCTATATTCCATACCCTCAACCCCAACACAATGCTTCATTTCCCCCCTTTCTGGTTCACACACCTCGGGTTTTCCCTGGTTAGTCTGTCCTGATGATTGGTGCACTTTTACATACAGTGCTAACTTATTTTAATGTGTGACGTTGGAGTTTTGTACCTTGTTGATTATCTTGTCTACGTAAAGCAGCATTTCCCAAACTTGGTTTGGGGTTATTTCCCCCCTAACACTACACAGCTGATTCAAATGATGAAAGCTTGATGATTAGTTGATTATTTGAATCAGCTGTGTAGTGCTAAGGGAAAAAACGAAATGGGCACCGTTTGGGGTCCTGAGGACCGGATTTGGGAAACTCTGATGTAAAGTGACTATGGGTGTCTTCAAAAGCGCATACTTTTTATTTACTTATTATTATTATTACTTTTAAAAGACAGAGTACAAAGAGAAGGCTAGTGTTAACCGACAATAACCGCTCAGAAATGACGATGGACTAGAATATGAGTCTTATTTGTTTCAGTTGACTTTAGACCCTGTACGTTTGATAAAATGACGAGCCTAAATAGGCCAAATGTCTTGTAGGTGAACGGTTAATGGGTTAACTCCCGAACTATAGGATTTCAGCCCAGAACCATAGAAGGGGACACACAGAGCAGGTCTTCCATGCAATGAGAGAGATACTGTGGAGGTCTGTCTCAAAGGACCATAGCAGGGGGGCAGATCTGCCGTGTATGCCCAACAGAGCACATCCATCCTGGGCTTGAGTTAGGACTACACGCCCCCTCTCCTGACATCATCCTGGAGGTGAGTCTAAGTGTCCTTTTGGGCTATGTGTGTGTGTGTGGTGTGTGTCTGTATATGGTGTGTGTGTGTGTGCGTGTGCCCGTGTGTGTGCGTGCGTGTGTGTGTGCGTGTTGGGGACAGTCAAGCATCTCGGCCAGCGACATGATTCATGTGAATGTCACACTGACAGGAGTTCAAACAGAAAGAACAGTCTGTTCTCCCAAAATACCCCATTGGACTTATAACACTGCAGGACACACACACACACACACACACACACACACACACACACACACACACAGGAATGTACACGGACACGCACACGCGACACAAAAAAACACAAACACACACTCAGATCCACAAACACACAGTCCGAGCAGGGTCAGGTGCTGGTCAGTGCTGGACTATATGTAACAGCAGTTGTTCGGTGAATCATACTCATGTGATGAGTAACCTTGGCTGAGAACTAAAGACATGTGTGAGCTCCCCATGCTAATGCTTTAGCTCAGAGGGCTACTACAGTCTTGTGGCGCGCAAGAGAGAGTCAGTCAAATGAACTGTGTTAGATCTGGGTTTTGTCTGTACTGGTCAGTGTTGTGGCCAGTGTCAGTACTGTGTTGTGGTTAGTGTCTGTGCTGGTCAGTCCTGTGTTGTGGTCAGTGTCTGTACTGGTCAGTCCTGTGTTGTGGTCAGTGTCTGTACTGGTCAGTCCTGTGTTGTGGTCAGTGTCTGTACTGGTTAGTCCTGTGTTGTGGTCAGTGTCTGTACTGGTCAGTCCTGTGTTGTGGTCAGTGTCTGTGCTGGTCAGTCCTGTGTTGTGGTCCTTGTCTGTGCTGGTCAGTCCTGTGTTATGGTCAGTGTCTGTGCTGGTCAGTCCTGTGTTGTGGTCAGTGTCTGTGCTGGTCAGTCCTGTGTTTTGGTCAGTCCTGTGTTGTGGTCAGTGTCTGTGCTGGCCAGTCATGTGTTGTGGTCAGTGTCTGTGCTGGTCAGTCCTGTGTTGTGGTCCTTGTCTGTGCTGGTCAGTCCTGTGTTGTGGTCAGTGTCTGTGCTGGTCAGTCCTGTGTTTTGGTCAGTCCTGTGTTGTGGTCCTTGTCTGTGCTGGTCAGTCCTGTGTTGTGGTCAGTGTCTGTGCTGGTCAGTCCTGTGTTGTGGTCAGTGTCTGTGCTGGTCAGTCCTGTGTTGTGGCTAGTGTCTGTGCTGGTCAGTCCTGTGTTGTGGTCTGTGTCTGTGCTGGTCAGTCCTGTGTTGTGGTCAGTGTCTGTGCTGGTCAGTCCTGTGTTGTGGTCAGTGTCTGTGCTGGTCAGTCCTGTGTTGTGGCTAGTGTCTGTGCTGGTCAGTCCTGTGTTGTGGTCTGTGTCTGTGCTGGTCAGTCCTGTGTTGTGGTCAGTGTCTGTACTGGTCAGTCCTGTGTTGTGGTCAGTGTCTGTGCTGGTCAGTCCTGTGTTGTAGTCAGTGTCTGTGCTGGTCAGTCCTGTGTTGTGGTCTGTGTCTGTACTGGTCAGTCCTGTGTTGTGGTCAGTGTCTGTACTGGTCAGTCCTGTGTTGTGGTCAGTGTCTGTACTGGTCAGTCCTGTGTTGTGGCTAGTGTCTGTGCTGGTCAGTCCTGTGTTGTGGTCTGTGTCTGTGCTGGTCAGTCCTGTGTTGTGGTCAGTGTCTGTACTGGTCAGTCCTGTGTTGTGGTCAGTGTCTGTGCTGGTCAGTCCTGTGTTGTGGTCAGTGTCTGTGCTGGTCAGTCCTGTGTTGTGGTCTGTGTCTGTACTGGTCAGTCCTGTGTTGTGGTCAGTGTCTGTATGAGCATGATTCAACCTTCTATAAATATGTCTGCCCTCTCTGCCTGGCCAATCACACGGATTAGCAACTCTCTCTTCCCCATCTTTACTGGACTCACCAGCCCTACCCACACACAAACACACACACACACATATGTACCCATGCGCAAACATACACACGCACACAAAAACACAGATACTGTGAGAAACGCACAGTGAGAAAAAAATCTGTTATGTTCTGTGAGAAATAGAGGGATGGGGTTGAGGAGGAGTTTCCCAGAGCATACACAACTACACAACTACACAACTACACGAAGACACAACTACACAACTACACAGACACAACTACACAACTACACAAAGACACAACTACACAACTACACAAAGACACAACTACACAACTACACGAAGACACAACTACAGTATGATTCTGATTCCCCTCTCTCTCCTTTCTCTGACTGTCGGATCAGTCCTTTTTCTCTCTTCCTCCTCTCATACTGACCACAAAATGACATTTTATTGTCTATTGATATTTTTAAGTCAACATAAATAGATGCCAGGTATAGCCAACCTGATATCTGTTTTTCCACTAAACACCAACCCTTTCACTACACTCCTCCATTCACCCGGCATGGCCCCCTGTCACTCCCTAACCATCCCCCCAGTCACTCCCTAACCATCCCCCCAGTCACTCCCTAACCATCCCCCCGGTCACTCCCTAACCATCCCCCCGGTCACTCCCTAACCATCCCCCCGGTCACTCCCTAACCATCCCCCCGGTCACTCCCTAACCATCCCCCCGGTCACTCCCTAACCATCCCCCCAGTCACTCCCTAACCATCCCCCCGGTCACTCCCTAACCATCCCCCCGGTCAGTCCAACCCCCTCTCCCCCACCGGAGGATGTGACTCACGCGGGGTTGACATGGTGACCACTGTGGTAATGTCTGACCCCAGGGCGAGTGGGTGAAAACCAGGTCAGAGAGAGGAAGACAACCAGAGACCTATGATAGTGGCTAGTTATAAAGGTAGGTAGGAGAGAGGGGTGGAGGAAGAAGAGAAGAGATGGGGGGGATGAGGGGTGAAGTGGATCCAAAATGCGTCTATGTGAGCTCAGACACAATTGTGCGCCGCCTCATGGGTCTCCCAGTCGCGGCCGGCTGCGACACAGCCCGGTATCCAACCCGGATCTGTAGTGACGCCTCCAGCACGGCGATGCAGCGTAGACCGCTGAGCCACTCCGGAGCAGATTGCGTTGATATTAACAGAACACTTCAACCCTTCTTAGCCCTCCTCCGTCCCCATCCTCTCTCTCCCTCCATGTCCCCTCTGTACCCCACTGGCCCCCTTCTTTCCCCCCCTCCATCCACTCTTACCCCTCTCCTCCAGTCGATGAAGTTTCCGTTGCGTTCCTCACGCCATTTCATCCAGAAGGACAACAACCACCCGAGCCACTGCCTGTTCACCCCGCGATCATCCAGAAGACGAGGTCAGTACAGGTGCATCAAAGCGGGGACCGAGAGACTGAAAAACAGCTTCTATCTCAAGGCCATCAGACTGTTAAACAGCCGTCACTAACATAGAGTGGCTGCTGCCAACATACTGACTCAACTCCACCCACTTTAATAATGGAAAAACTGATGTAATCAATTTATCACTAGCCACTTTATATTATATAATGTTCTCATACCCTACATTACTCATCTCTTCTGTATATACTGTACTCTATACCATCTACTGCATCTTGCCTATGCCGTTCGGGCATCACTCATTCATATATTTATATGTACATATTCTTATTCATTCCTTTACACTTGTGTGTATAAGGTAGTTGTTGTGGAATTGTTAGGTTAGATTACTTGTTAGATATTACTGCATGGTCAGAACTAGAAGCACAAGCATTTCGCAATACTTGCATTAACATCTGCTAACCATGTGTATGTGACAAATACATTTGATTTGATTTGAGCAGCACTCTAGGGTCCATCTCACACACACCTTCCTACACCTTAAAAACCTAAAAGAACAGACTATTAGCTATTCACACACACGCACACACACACACACACACACACACACACAGACACTCTCCTTGGGCTTGGAAATGGCAATGGAAAAAGGCCTGAGCGGAGGTGTCATCATTCTTCCTTCTCAGTCTTTCCATACCTCACACTGACATTTACATGTAAATACACGTGATAGGTGGCCGCGCTCGGGTTTCAATGAAAATACTAGGGCTGGGACGTGATACACAGGGACTAAAGCCAGGAGCGATCACCACTCTGTACATCACACACACACACACACACACACACACACACACACACACACACACACACACACAAACACACAGTTACACCTTCGACCCCATTTCACGGCCAAGAAAGAGTCAAGGGAAAATATGACACTCACCCATACACACACACACACCCTGGTCCCCCTCCCCCCCCCACACACACACACACCCTGGTCCTCCTCCTCACACACACACCCTGGTCCTCCTCCTCACACACACCCTGGTCTCCCTCCTCACACACACCCTGGTCCCCCCCCCCCCACACACACACAACACACCCTGGTCCTCCTCCTCACACACACCCTGGTCTCCCTCCTCACACACACCCTGGTCTCCCTCCTCACACACACCCTGGTCCCCCCCCCCCCTCCACACACACACACACCCTGGTCCCCCCCTCCACACACACACCCTTGTCCCCCTCCTCACACCCGGAAGGTGGGTCAGGGGAAAAAGTGACTGAGCGTAGCACAGCTGGCTGGCTGATTGAATTATGACAGGCATGTCTTATCACTGGGGGGGGGGCTCAAGTGGCAACCAGACACCAGGGAGCAGGGTAAAAAGATGGCCATAGGGGTATTTATAGGGAGACGGGTGGACAGGGACCAACACAAGCAATGGGACCAAAGGACTCATTGGGGTCACCAGAGGAAGGGATTGAGGGAGCGAGGGAAGGAGGTGAAAGGGGACTGATCATGGGACAGGGACCAACGGATTCCATGGGGTCACCATAAAGGACGGAGGGAGGGACATGGATTGACCAAGTTTTCCACAGCAGCAGTTGTCATCATGACCCTGACTGTGATAGGCTGGGGTCACAACTGGGTTGTGGTCAAGTGAGCTTGATGGTCAGATGTTATAGTGAAGAAGAGTCGGGAGAGCATTCTCTTTTCCTACAAATGTGTTTCCATTGACCCTTACTTCAAAGTTTCCCCTCCAAGCTTCCCTCTGACCTTTCAGTAGAAAGTGAGCGAAGGGGCTTATGATTCAGCAATGGTCTGCCTCAAGTTTTCAAAAGTACGTAGGGAGATATTCATGAAAAGTTACCAAAATGGATCATTCTTTTCCTAAATAGTACGAGATTCAACCAAGGTGTGGACAAAGAGGCAGCCTGTCTTGCATACATTAGGGTCTCAAACTGTTTCCCACCGAGCAGTACAGGACAAACAAGAGATTAGTTCTATCAAACAGGCAGGCATTGCTAACTAGGATAAACTGTACACACACTCCAACCCTGCTCAGTGAGACTGTGATGGAATGAACGTGGATGATATATGCTGTACAGCTCTCTCTCCCTCCCTCGCGCTCGCTCTCTCTCTCTCCCTCCCTCGCGCTCGCTCTCTCTCTCTCCCTCGCTCTCTCTCGCTCTCCCTCTCTCTCGGCTTCATAGGACAGGTGGTGGCAGGGACAGAATATCCGCATACAAAAAGATCAAAAAAGGGGCAGAGAGAGAGAGAGAGAGAGAGAGAGAGAGAAAGAACGAGAGAGTATGAAGACAGCATGGTCGTTGCCAGTGTTTGAACAGAGGGTTCTTCTCTCCAACAGAGCCAATTCATCTCTCCTTATGACACTGCCTAACTCTCAGGGCTTTCTCTCACTCCTTCCTCAGAGATATATATATATATATAAGAGAGAGAGAGAGAAGGATGAAAAGGAGAGGAAAGAGAGAGGGAGAGAGAAATGAGATGAGAGTGAGAAACGGGTGATAGAGTGAAATAGGGCTAGGGAGAGAGGACAGAGATAGAGAAGAAGAACGACATAACAAGAGACTAGTGAAAGAGAGAGGACTAGCCAGAAGCTTCCTAGGAGCTATATTCATTTCCCTCCCTGTCAGTTTGGCTGTCCCTCCACCTCTTACCTGTGTTACCTGAATAAATAGCGCGCTCTCCTGTAGCGCCGGGGAAGCGCTGAGGGCTAAACGTGTCCCGGCTAATGAAGCTTTCAGCGTGGGGCTGCTCTGACAGCTGGCGGGGGAGGGCTGGGAACTACACGGCATGAAATAAGGGGGAAAATTGATTAGCAATTTTCATTTACACAGCTAAACAAAAGCTGCTCTGCATATCAGGGGCTGCTGGGTTAAGTGTTGGTGGAGGGTAGGGGGAGGGGGAGGGAAAAAATCCCCCTTCCACCAATGTGAGCTAAAGCCAAAATATGCTATATTCTATATACCCTTTTGTTTGGTAATAGAGAAAGGGGGCTTTTGGGGAGAGAGAGAGAGAGAGAGTGAAAGGAGGGAGAGGAGGGAGAGCGAGAAAGAGAGAGGGGGCACTTGAAGAGAGAGGGAGAGAGAGAAAAGCAGGGAAAGGGGGGGAGAGAGAAAGAGAGAGGGGGCACTAGGAGAGAGAGAATTCCGCAGCGGGCCCGGGGCATGAGGTTGACAGTAAGGGAGGGGAGGGGAGGGGTGGGGTGGGAAGGTACAAGAGTTCACGCTAGTGGCCCAATTCTGAAAATGAAACCTGGAACAAGAACAAGCCATGAGGCCATTCTGCAACAAAAGGAGTGGGAGAAAAACACACATCACTCTTTATACACAAACCATCACTCTTAAGTTATTAAAGCCACTCAGTACCGTCACCAATAAAGGGTTTTGCCAACGTGGCGTTCCAAGCCTAATGTGTACGGTGTGTATAGGCCGGCCCAGGCCCATATTGTAGGAAGTGTTTATTGAAGGGCTTTTGGCAGAACTCAAAGGCGCATGATGGTATCAACAATGACCAGCAGCCTGTATCGTTACTCAGACTCAGGACCCACCGCCAACAGAGCTTTCGCCGTCATCTCAGAGAGCAGCATAAAAACTCTCTCCTTCTGAGAGCATAAGAGGAGGATCCCAAGACTGGCAGCTGGTGAATGAAAAAAATAATAATAAACTTCTAACCAAAACACTGTACACAACTCCAAATTTAATTTTCTGCAAGGTTACACACAATAATTACTAGCTTTATAAAACCCATAACTAATGGCTTCCAATGAGACGATCTATAGCTATCGATCGGCTAACAATCTTGGCTAGGTGTAACACTCTCTCACTGTGGAACACTTCACAGGGAGGAGAGGAGGAGGAGGAGAGGAGGAAAGGAGAGGAAGAGGAAAGGAGATGGCCCCGCGTGGCTCAGTTGGTCGAGCGTGGTGTTTGCAACACCAGGGTTGTGGGTTTGATTCCCACGGGGGACCAGGATGTAAAAAAAAAGCAAGGGAATGTATACAGTCACTACTGTAAGTCGCTCTGGATAAGAGTGTCTGCTAAATGACTCAAATGAGGCGCAGCACAGAGAAAACAAGAGATGTGTAACTATGCATCTTATATATAATAGGCCTATATTCCTTATCTGCTACTGTAGGCAATGACTTCCTGATTACTGAGGTACTTCCAGCACATAGCAACTAGGGCGTACATGGCATAACAACCACTTAACCTACAGAGTCAACAGACAATCGTGTGAATTACATGACTAAGACAGACAGAGGTGCACTACATATAAACATACTGTAAAATAATGTTCCGTTTATTATTTACGGTAGCTATCCAACCACATCCCGAGGTAATAATCCTACACTTGACGGCTCGTGAAAAGCGCACTTGGAACGAAGAACTAAAGGCGGTCGCCTCGGAGGAGTGCGGAGGACGGAGGACGGGGATGAATATTCCCTGAAATGCGGTTCAATCCAGAGCGCCAGTAATCCATGGGATTAAGATTCTAAATACTCCTATTCGAGCCAATTAATTCAGTCCATGCAGAGCTGACCGGCTCTGCTCGTGTCATTAAGAGGATGGGTGACTTCATGGGAAACACATCTGTCCCCGCTACATTAATGCGCGGGTTCTTCTCCTGACCACGCAGTCTTATCCTGCTGCACTATACACACACACACACACTCCACCATGCACAGGAATACATTGAGACGGGGAGGGGGGGGGGGGGGGGACCTTAAATTGATGGATACATTATGGCAGTGGAATACTAATGATTGGATCAGCCTGGGTCTAAGTCTACAGGATTTCACTTGGCTTTCACTGGCCGAGGCAAATCCTGGATTAGAGGTAAATACGGGATTAGAGAGAACAGAGAGATAGACTGGACAAACACACGACTTGAAACAATCCGGGAAAGATCCTAAATAGTGACTTTCTCTAACGCTCAGTGGAAAGAGCGAGAGATGGAAAGGGAGAGCGAGAGAGAGAGAGAGAGAGAGAGAGAGAGAGAGAGAGAGAGAGAGAGAAAAGAACGAACGAAAGAAAGAACGGAAGAAAGAAAGTACAGCTTTCACTCTCCTTTCAGGCTTTAGGCCCCTTCGGCTTGCCTCAGATCGCAACAACGATGCCTTCTAAAACCCACTTCCTGCTTGACGTGACGTCACTGCCTACATCGCAGGGAGAGGACTGCAGCTGCCTAAGGGCTGTGGATCTCTGATTAGTGCGTGTGCGTGCGTGCGCGTGTAGGCCAGCAGCCTCTCTCCCTCTGCATGGGTATTAATAGGGACACACGTCATAGAGAAAGGCCTCAGGCTGGAACCTACCCTTAGGCACTGATCTAGGATCAGCTTCAAAACATAAACTGAACCATTAGACGGGCAAAACTGACCTTAGATCAGCATTTAGGAGCAGCTGTGTTGCAGTCTAGAAATACCCTCAGAGGATACATCAAGAACAGAGTTATCCACAGTGATAAGACCCCCATTGTGAGTATCATGCTAGTTATAGAGAGAGTCTGGCCAACCATAGACCTGGACGTCGTCGTGTTGCTGCCTCCAAGCACTTGGATTCTTAGTACTATCGTTGTCAGTCTAGCAGTTCAGCTATCCTGATTCCTTTAGAATTCTGTACTATCAATGAGAATTCTTTTTTTTTTTTTTAAATGCGTTCAGTCAAACAAGAAGTGTAATTTCTCCATATCTTTCACTTCTCGTCTTAATACAAGTGGTGTCGCCGTCGGATACCAGCTACAGCCACCCACCCTCTCACTTTGTATCTGGCCTGACATGGCTCAGTGCGACTGGGCAAAGACGTGGCCGATGACCACTGACTTTTTGAATTATTGAGTGAGTGACCTTAATTGGCTGTTGAAAAATCCCCACATCCTATCGCTCCAGAGAATCTGCTAATATTCTAAATATACATCACACATAGTGGCAGATACTGAGGAGGACCATGATGGCCACATGAGGAATATTGTATTCACATCTAAATTGTGCTTACATATATATGTAAATGAATGCTAGATATACTGCATAGCTTGACATTTTGGCATATTGGAAGAGGATCGGGGATACATTTGGCTTTAATAAAGGAGCAGATAGATTAGGATTTGATATACAGATGTAGGATCTTCATTTGAGCCAGTTTCCTACTGCAGGAAAATAATCCTGCCGCACAGGAAATGTGAATTATTATGTGGATTACAGTGAATGGACATTTTTTTGTAGGGGTTGATACAAGGGCAAATCAAGTCTGATATTGCAAAGTGGAAAAGACATACTTCAGAATCCTTTTTAAACCTCAAATACACCACAAGTTTGCATTTCCTGCTGTGCAGAATAATTCTCAGCAACAAAAGAGTGATCAAATTCAGATCCAACATCTGGAAGGCCCTACAGGTCCCCTACTAGTCTGTCCAGATAACCTCACAATCACAATCTAGATTGCAAAACTAACCAAACTGCCCAAAGAGATGGGCTAAACTGCACACATAGGAATTCAATCTCTCTCTCTCTCACACACACACACACACACACACACTTCAAGCTTGGCAGTTTCTCCTGAACCATACGGTGATTTGTATTCTCCATAATCCCCTGTCAGAAGCATTTAGGCAGTGAAACAATAGCAGCACAACCAACAGCAAGCCCCTTCACTCCCAGCTTGGCAGGTCAGAGTAGGAGCAGCAGGTTTCCCCTGCACACACTCACATGCACACGCACTCTCTCTCTCACACACACACACACACACACACACACACACACACACACACACACACACACACACACACACACACACATGTTGTCCTGACTAGGTGCACGTTACTCACAAAGTCTTCCTGGCTTTCTCGAAAGAGTTGTGGTGCAGTTTTCAAGGACACACTCGTCTGTCGTCTCCCCCTCTCTCTCTCTTTCTCTCTCTCGTCCTCCTCTCTGTCGCTGCAGCCACAACAAATGTGAACGTGACGCTCTCTCTCTCTGTCTCTCGTTCTCTCGTTTCTGCCTCTCTTCTCTCCGTCTGTTGCCACTGGATCAGAGTGTTTCTCTGTGTACCGCCAAGCGGGACCTCTCTCTTGGCGAGTGTGGCTTGTGAGAGCAAGGGAGCGAGGGAAGGAGGGAGAGAGGGAGGGGAAAGAGAGAGAAAAAGGAGTGCTGGGTGAACTGACCGACTCATTCCCCTGCCTGTGTACTGGTACACACACACACACACACACACACACACACACACACACACACACACACACACACACACACTCTACACAGAACTGGCTACGGCAGGCTCCTATTGCAAGCCTGCAGAAAACAGCCTACTTTACTGAAAAGCACCAGCATCACATTTCAGGGAAGAGAGAGGGAGAGAGAGAGAGGACTGGGACAGGACAGGACTGGAGAGGAAGTCTCAGTCTACTCAGCGCTACTCGGTCCCCAAAGCCCAGCTGTCTCACGTGAAAAATGCCCCCTAGCTGAATTGAGAAAAGGGCTTCGATAAACAAACAAAGAAACAAACAAATGTCTGTTTAAAGAGAGAGCTTGTGTTTCCTGCTTATGTTGCCCATTGCTGCTTTTTCTGTTTCTTGTACACATCAGCAGTGCATGTGCAACAACCGTGTTTCCCTGTTTGGGCTAATACACACTGGGAGGAGAGGGGCGGATACTGTATTGACATAGGCTAGTCTACTACGAGTACTACTGCGTAGCTTCAGAAAACCAGACACTGTATCAGAGGAACATTTAGCTTTACCTATTCATTGTCAACACTATAAATACTGATTATTTTTTGTATACTTTATGGCGAGTATCAATATCATTCACAATTCTATCCTGGTTCTAAACTAGGGTTGGGCGGTTTACATATTTTCATATCGTGATACCGTCCTTCTCTCATCATGAGATTTACGGTATTACCGGTTTAGTACACAAGGGGTCGCCAAAAAAAAAAAAAAAGCCCATTGAGCGTCTATTACCAGAATGCTAACAAAATTAGCACAAGTAAGAGCAAATTTCCATGGAGGCTGCTAGCTAAATATGCTAATGAGTACAAACAGAAAAGAAAACAAATTACAAAGACAGGCAATCCAGCTCATAGAGTTATTCATATATAGGTAGGAGCTACCGAATGTCAGTTTTGGTGAGTTTGGACATTTACAAGCGAATGTGAAAGAGAGACATTGTGCAAATTAGTTTTGAGGATGCTTGTCTGAAGGAAGAACAGTACTGGCTCTGAAGGAGCAGCTGTGTCTGTGTGGAGTCTGGAGTCTGGAGTCGCTAGGGCAACGGGCCTGCCTGCTCTGCTTGGAGAAGAGGGGGGAGGAGCAGACGAGCCGAAAACAGAGAGGAGAAAAAACGCAAGGAAATCAAGCAGTGGCAGCTGTACAGATAACTCATCCAACAGGCTTTGACTTCTCAAACACGGCAGAAAGCGAACACTGCAGTATATGATGCCCCGTCACCTTATTAATTCAGCCACTTGCAAGTGAAACTTAGGGGTCGCATTAACGCAGAATGATGTGTTTTTCATGCAGGAATGAAATTATAAAACGCATAAGCAATATCTTGCTGAGTTTTGTAAACGCAGATCTAAAAGGCTTCTTGTAATTTCTGCTCGGCGTCAGACTCATTTTGTGCTTCATTTGCACTTCTCCACTTGGATGAGAATTCACGAACGGGCATTCTAAATGTGTAGTGTAGCTACTTTCATCCGGTACTGTTTTTCGGTGTAGCCAGCCTATTTTCTCTGGTAAAATGAAAGAATAACAGGCATTTACGTAAAAAAAAGAGTTACATGTATTGAAAAACTTCAAATAAATAGTTTCAAAGGTATTGACGGTATTAAAAAAACATCCAGTGGCTATTTCCAAATGCGTGGTATTCGGTATATATGGTATACTGTCCAAGCTTATTCTAAACTACTGTATCCTTGATCTGCTTACCTGACCACTGTAGTCTATACACTCTAAGAAAAAAGGGTCCCAAAAGGGTTCTTCTGCTGTCACCATAGGAGAACCCTTTTTGGGTCCAGGTGGAACCCTTTTTTGGTTCCAGGTAGAACTCTTTTGGGCTCTATGTAGAACCCTCTGTGGAAAGCGTTCTACATGGAACGCAAAAGGGTTCTACTTGGAACCAAAAAGGGTTCTTTAAGGGGACAGCCGAAGAACACTTTTAGGTTCTAGATAGCACCCTTTTTTTTAAGTGTACAAACTAAATGATGGGGGAGCATGTAATATTTCACAGAGGACAAGAGGTGATGCTTTTGGTTTTTGTATACAGTGTCTCATGTCACAACAGAATGTCTCAAGTCTGATTTTTATTCATCCAATGGGGGTGCCCCCCCCCTCCCCACACTCTCTCTACCTCTCTTGCCTGACAGACAGAGCTCCATATGGCGGTGGAAATGATAATATAAAACCGGTCGACCCGAATCAAATACAACAGTTTCTCAGCAGATACAAAAGGTATGAATCGATTTTAGCCCGCCACAGTCCGTGTCCTTATCAGCGTTAGAAAACATTTTAAGGACAAGTCTCCCACTGAATAATACCCAGCAGCACACCACGGTTGAAGTTAGGGGAAACATTGAGAGGCATAGAACAAGTCCTCCTGGAAAAAAGCACAGAATAGCGTAAATATGCAACTTGACATACCGGTGAATTATCAATAATATATATTTCAAAATAACCGGTCTACCTATCGACGAGGCTACCCGTGCACTTGAGGCTTGCTTGTGCAAAGTACAGAAATAACCTTTTGCATTTCGTCTTGAACATCCTGTTTGAGAGTGACCTGTTCAAAATGAATAGCGTAGCCTACATTTCAGAAGTAAGACTCGGAGTAAGACTCTTATTGGCGGAAATAGTGCAACCCGAGGAGAAAGCTTAGTAATGGGTTATTACCTTGTGGGTCAGTATTATGGCTGTAGCACCTTGACCGGGTGGACACAAGGTGAGGGACAGAAGCCAGTCAAAACCAAAGACAGCTGCACCTGCCAGCCCTGCAGGATATCAGTGCATATTTGATTCTAAGCCTACCAGGCCCATTATGTGCATTACATATCCCGTGTCTCTGTGTAGTAAAACAGACACGTGGATCTAAAGAAGGGGAGAAGCAGCTAATCAATCCATATGGCCAGAGCCAAAGGGAAGTTATAGTTTGCCTATAGCAATGCATTGATACCGCCATTGATTCCCTATGTAAATGCAGGCATCAGCGGTAGCTTATTGCAGATGTGATCGATTAGAATCGTGTGTGTGTGTGTGTGTGTGTGTGTGTGTGTGTGTGTGTGTGTGTGTGTGTGTGTGTGTGTGTGTGTGTGTGTGTGTGTGTGTGTGTGTGTGTGTGTGTGTGTGTGTGTGGGGACAACGTTGCAAATGCACAGCCTTCTGGAAATAAACGTTGTCCAACACAAAGTGATAATTCATTGAAATCATTTACATTGTTAATGGTTATGTCTATGGTATTTTCTCACTAGCTGTAGTACTTGTTTCTGCCCCTCATTCTGTTGCATCTTGGTCTTCACTGTTTCATGAAAAGGCTTGAAAGAATGAATCATGCCATCGTTGGAATTCCAATAAAATATCTTAATATGCTTTTTTCCCCCGAATTGTTTCATATTCGCCTGATGAAAATGATTGGCTTACAGAGGCTACATTTTTTGGTCAGTTTAGGTTAGATTGCTGACAGGAGAAAAGGGCATTCTGACCACCAAATAAATAATAATAATTATAATAATAATTGTTCATATAAATTGTAACCCCCCCCCACTCTTTGCTACAGGTTTTTGCACAAACAAGTCAAATTAGCATGTACACATACTGTACAGTGCAGTAAAACATTTTTTTCATTTATTTAGAATATTGTGTACAATTTTGCTTTTGAAGAATGAAAGTTGAATGTACTGTAACTCAGCTAGGAGAAACGCCGGAGGGAGATCAATAGAATCTAAACATTCCGATATACTCTAACCTTTACATCATGTTATTCTGAACAGGTAACATATAACGACCCAAAGGGGACCAGGACAGGAAGTGAAAGATATCACAACAGAACTAACATTAACTATTGAAAGCCAACACTTCATTCCTCCAACTTCTCAGCGCGCCAATAAAGTTAGATCTGTGTTCTGTAAACAGTTCAGTCTAATGATACAGCAGGGTGAGGTAGGGTGACAGTTCTTTCTTAGAACAGGAAGAGGACGCGGTAACCCACCTCCCAAAAAACAGCCCCGCTCCTAATTTACCCCCAACAATCAATCTCACACAGACACAGTCGGAGGACTGGATGACTCGAACGCAACAGGATCCACACACACTTTAGTGCTGACGAGGGGGGAAAGCTGCTCATATCTGTGGCATGGAGCTCTATCTCTCTAGCTCTGCCTTCTACGGGACTGGGAGGAAAGTCAGCTACTCTGAGAGGTCACACAGGACTGGGACTGGGAGGAAAGTCACCTAGTCTGAGACTTCTACAGGACTGGGACTTGGAGGAAAGTCACCTACTCTGAGAGGTCACACAGGTTAGAGCTCCAGAGAATGAACGAAAGCACCAGGGACGAGAAGGGGGGGGGGGTTTGGGGACAGTGGCTGACTGACGCCAGTACAGGAGGTACAGACAGATATAGCAGCTCCAGTATTGTTTTAGATCGACAGCGGCTTGGCTTGGAGAGATGAGACAGGAGCCCAGCATTAACCCTCAACTTTGTCCATTCCTCAAGTGCCCTGGTCATTAGGTGACACCCAAGCCATCCCTAAACACACTACACCCCTGGGTTACCGCACACAAACACACACACACTCCCCTCCTCTCCCTGTACGCAGACTATTTTCTGCCCCCTACCACCTTGTCACTATTCAGTGTCATGGCTACAGAGTGTGCTTTGTTTACGCTGTAATGATATCGCCCCTGAGATCGCCATGGCGATTTATTTATGCCTCTGCACTAATAACGGAGTTGCAGGAAATCTATTTCCATGACCTAAACCATGAATCTTAATCCTTTAATATCCTGTTGATTGAATTTATGACTCATTTATTAGACTTAAGACTAATTGGATCTTAGCTTTATTTATTCGGTAAATCATCCCAAAAACAGGGCCGAGAGAAACCGAGCTGGGGCAATCGGTTCCCTCCTGCACTCCTCTCAAAGTGGGAGAAACACTGTGTGCTATTCATTCCTATAGGATGACATGTTTCATTGAAGTCTTCAAAATGAAATTAAAACTGCTTGGCTGAGATAGAGGATGATGACGAGACTGAAAACAACAGCAACTGTTATAGATACTAGAAGTAGAAGTACATTAAAAGGGGTGAACGGGACCCATTGCTCAAACACATAGGCTATCAAACTGGACCAAGACTCTTCTGTACACATAGTACACTATTCACACAATCACCATAGGGATAGCATTATTTTTAGGATAGGGATAGGCCTATATGATAAGACTTAATAAAATAAAACAATTGTGTTGGTAGGTAGATTGTAAGCAGTGTTTCTTAAGTGTAAACGCATATTAAGAGCTGATACTCATGGGGCAGCGTTCATGCACAACGATGGTCGAACATTCAGGTGCATATATTGTGTAGAACAGACAAGTAGAGTACCAGTATACCATCTTGTCAGCTCTATTCATGGTATTTCTATCTGCAACGTTCTAATGTTGCGCCCTCCTGAGCGTGGCCCGGATGACGAGCTTGGACTGCATGTTTAGGAAATGCCTTCAGCACCATGGACAGCTCCGCTTGAAAACACGCTCTGTCAAATTGAGCATGGATCCCTCTGAAATTTGGCAAATACAACCTATGCATTTAGCCTACATACATGTTTACGTTGAAAAATCACTGTCTCTTTTTGAGTTTCACTTGGAAAATGGACTGATATCTATTATCTATATAAAAAAAACAATATTCACAAGCATCAATGCAACTATACCTAATTGTTGGAGTGACGACAATAGGCCTATACGTGCTATTGACATGTTCTTGTCGCTGTTAAACTGTTATGAGTCTAGAAGTCACATTGTCCTCTGCGTGGCATTAGGTCTACACATCGATTTCAGACAAGTACTCACAGTCTCTCTATACGCTTTATTACACGTTTGCCAATCTAACGTTACAGTATAAAACTCCTATCGATTAAAAACAACAACAACATCAATGTGTCGCAATTTGCCTTTTGAGGTCAGGCGCGCGGCTATGGCGTTCCGTCAGTCGCAGTGCTCCATCTGAGTAGCTGTTGAAGTATTCTATTGAAGAGAAGCTCGTTTAACTTGCAGCTGTGCAGAATTGAAAACGTAAGTGTGGAGCCATCCGTCTCCGTATGAGGGAGCTGACACCTTTAAACGCTATTGACATGCCATCGCATTAACATGCAAACCGCACTGCACATTTGATTCGATTAGTTCATTGTACAGCTCTTTTCTCCCGGTCAACTCTGTAGAGCAACGGGATTCTGCACCACGAGACAGTAAGCTCACTCTTCGAATGACACGCTGGCCGTGCTGCTTCAATCATGACGGTCTATTTTGCCATCGTTGACTATACTGTTCTCGAATGTTCCTCCTCGTGTAAATGTGTAATTATACATTATTATAAATTATAGCCTACACTTTTGTATGTAATGTTATTTGTATTTATTTTTTTTATATTATTTTGCATATAGGATTGTATGAGGTTATTATTTTAAACCTGCTCCCTCGAAATGGCATTCTCTTGCGTGGCGTTGTCTATTTTTTGAGAGTAAGAGAGAGAGAGAGAGAGAAGCAGAGAGAGGAAGGAAAAGGGAGAGAGGCCACTGTATAGAGAGTACTGTATCTTTGCTGCCACCTAATGCAGATATTACACACCCGGGTCTTACATGGTTTAATTTCGGGGCTGGGGAATTCACAGCCACACGACCGGCAACAGAGCGGCTTGCACCACTGCAGGTAACCGTGATTTTCGGCGTCGCACGAGGCATTTGTGATATGCTAATTTAATCATTTCTGTCTACCGGCCCTTCCACCTATCAATCTAATCACTTAATCAGGATTCGCACCGGGAGCGCTGAGCTGGAGCCATCGCGTGCACAAATACCACAGCAGTCCCTTTCATCTGCCCCCCCCCCCCCCCCCCACTCCATCCGCACCACAGCTTTTCATTTTAGTGATGGTTCACTTTAATTATTATGAAAATTAAATCAAATGTAATCACCCGGATTAATGCAACCTGCGAGATAATTCAATGGCGCGCGAAAGCAAATCTATAAATCTCCCAAAACTGCACGCGGCAGGCACGGTCCTGACTGCATGGGCCGAACGATTAAGGCCAGTCAACATTCTAACTAGCCCGCTCCGTCGAGTTTAATATAGAGCCTTCAGTAAAACATTATTCTATGTTTAACAGCTTTTATATTTTCTTTACTTTTTAGAATACCCCCAACCTCTAAAAATAGATAGCCTAGTTAGTGTAGCCTATATGCCTAAGTTATACTGTTGTAAATCTGATATAGTCTATTTCCACGGCAAGTGTGTGTGTGTGTGTGTGTGTCCGTGCGCGTGCGTGACTGTGTGCGCGCGTAGGGGTATGTGCGCCTTTGGCAAGCCTGTGATGCCTTTTGGGGCTAATTAGCCCCGTGTTGATGTAAAAGATACGCCAACTCTGACCAACATATGGTTTTAACTAACTCACTCCCTCACTAATCTGACTCTGCCAACCATAAACGTATAATGAACCTGGTTACTCACATGCTCGCCTGGTGTCACCTCTGAGTAGTATATTAGTGGACTGGGCTGCGGCGGTCGGAGAGGGGTTGAGGTTCTGGGGTTGGTGGTGGCTTTTTCTTCTTCTTTGGTCGCTCTGAGCGCGAGCCTGTCTGGGCGGTGATTTGCTTCGGGTCTTGAGCAGCGCTTTGCGTTGTGGGGCTTCAATCTGTAAGGGTCGCGGGTTTCAGGATTAGGGATGCCTGCAGGTGCTTTCTAATGCCGACAGACAGAGGGAGAGAAAGAGAGATGGGAGAGGGGAGACTATAAATAGGTAACTTTTTTTATGGCAAACGGGGACAAAATAGATAGGAAGGCATGGTTTTTGCGCGGCTATAGGACGGATTCGTGAGACCCTCTTTTCTCACTCTCTCTCTCTCTGGGCAGACAGGGGTGCCCCGCTACACTCCACGGATACACAGCTAGTTGAAAATGTTTATGAAATAATTCGTGTCATGAAAATTGAAAAGTGGTTTATTGGGAGTAGATGATTTTCCTAATTTCTTTGACATTGTGATATAGCCTGACTTTAATTTGCAGGAACGAAACTAAGCACCACTCACTTAGGTGGTAGATATATGTTCATGTAAAATG
>NC_042981.1:36709268-36714268 GCF_901001165.1 Salmo trutta
AAAATTAATCCTAAACTTGTTCGATGGGATTGAGGTCAGGGCTCTGTGCAGGCCAGTCAAGTTCTTCCACACCGATGTCAACAAACCATTTCTGTATGGACCTCGCTTTGTTTACGGGGGACATTGTCATGCTGAAATAGGAAAAGGACTTCTCCAAACTGTTGCCACCAAGTTGAAAGCACAGAATCGTCTAGAATGTCATTGTACACTGTAGCGCTAAGATTTCCCTTCACTGGAACTAAGGGGCCTAGCCCGAACCATGAAAAACAGCCCCAGACCATTATTCCTCTTCCACCAAACTTTACAGTTGACTCCAGAGTCCAATGGGGGTGAGCTTTACAACACTCCAGCCGACGCTTGGCGTTGCGCATGGTGATCTTAGACTTGTGTGCTGCAGCTCGGCTTTGGAAACTCATTTCATGAAGCTCCCGACGAACAGTTATTGTGCTGACGTTGCTTCAGAGGCAGTTTGGAATTTGGTAGTGAGTGTTGCAACCGAGGACAGACAATTTTTACGCACTACGCGCGTCAGCACTCGGTGGTCCTGTTCTGTGTGCTTGTAAGGCTTACCACTTTGCGGCGGAGCGAAGTGCAGCACTTAAAGTTGACTGGGGCAGCTCTAGCAAGGCAGACATTTGACAAACTGATTGTTGGAAAGATGGCACCCTAATATATACTGCCAATGTTTGTCTATGGAGATTGCATGGCGGTGTGCTTGATTGTATACACCTGTCAGCAACGGGTGTGGCTGAAATAGCCGAATCCACTAATTCAAAGGGGTGTCCACATACTTTTGTATATATAGAGTATATTCATACCGTTATTCGGTCTATTCATTGATGCTTTATACTAAATTGTAAGGATACGGCTATAGATAAACTGGGAATAAAATGATTAGCCTAAGTGACAAATCATTCATTTGGGGAATTATTTGACAAAAAAGATAAGAATAAAGTAAAAACCTACCAGGAAGCGGACAAAAATAGCCATGAAAATAAAGTACATGAAAAAGACAACATTTCCAGGCAGTGAAGAGAGAACTAATCCCTGACTCACTATAGCGTTTTATTTATCTCTTCTCTTCTTGTTGACATCACACTGTATGAGTTAAGTATATGAAGCACTGAGAGGACACTGCTGAACAGTATTGAGATACACCCATTCAGTTTATTGTGTCAGCTATTACGATGGGCAAGGAGACGAATAGGCAAAAGAGTTTAAACGTATTGGTGTGTAGCCCAGTGCATGTGACAGGGCCAGCAGTGTGTCAGAGGTGTGGCACTAGTCTCTTCATTCATTAAGAAGACAAGGAAAGGATGTCACCTTACAGTGTTGGCAGGGCCAGCGATGTGTCAGGGGATATGAGACAGTTCTCTCTCTAACATGGGAGGCCTAGCGTAGAGTCATTAACTTTGTCTCCAGATGGCACACACTTAAACAGATGAGGCCTGGGATCAGGACAAGCCTGGGACTCGCCTGGCCTGTGTCCCCCAGAGCAGCAGCATTCACTGACACAGCTAAAGCCCCTGTTAGCCAGAACTGTCTACCACTAATGTAACTTACTCCCCTGTCCTGCCGGAATTACCATTCACTCTACACAAACACATGCATGCGCGCACACACACACACACACACACACACACACACACACACACACACACACACACACACACACACACACACACACACACACACCCTCCCACCCCCTCTCTCCTATAATAACCCTTAAATCTCCAGCAACTCGTTGAGACGTCAGTCCCTCCCTGATGCAACGCTGGGCGGGCTGACTGATACACACTCAGGTATTTATTTACTTCCTATAGTTATTTATCTACCAGCTCCACACAAAGAGGGATGGATGGAAAGAGAAAAGCTATCAGCAGAATCTGAATGCATAATTGATAGGGGGTATAAATTAATATGATTATGTTGTGGATGGAAAGGAGGCAGAAAGGCAGGCAGAGGAGAAAAGGATGGGCCTGTATTGATGTGAGTGGAGAGATCACTGTGATCAGTCTGGTCAATTTGGATGCTAAAGTTTAAGATTTTATGCAGGTTGCAAAAAGTGCTAAAAGAAAAAAAAATACCTTGAAAGGGACAGTAGTCAAATCAAATCAAATGTATTTGTCACATACGCCGATAACCAACAATGCAGTTCAAGAAATAGAGCAAAGAAAATATTTACTGAATAAACTAAACGTTAAAAAAAATTGCGTGGTGTACAGGTTAGTCAAGTTCATTTGTACATGTACACTACCGGTCAAAAGTTTTAGAACACCTACTCATTCAAGGGGTTTTCTACATTGTAGAATAATAGTGAAGACTTCAAAACTATGAAATAACACATATGGAATCATGTAGTAACCAAAAAAGTGTTAAACAAAATCTAAATATATTTTAGATTTAAGATTTTTCAAATAGTCACACTTTGCCTTGATGACAGCTTTGCACACTCTTGGCATTCTCCCAGCTGTCTGTCTGTTTCTCCTCCCTTCTCTTCTCCTACTCCTTCACCTCGGCACTGCTTTCTTCAACAATAACACCTATCTTGTCCCCTCTTTTCCTCCACTCAGCTCCTCCCCTTCCACCTCTCCTTCCGTTCTCCTACAAAATTGTAAACGCGCATAATTCGTGGCCCTGATCATATTCATATTTCCCATCTGGCAGAAATGATATCTGTGGATGGAAATCATTTCATTTCACTCTGGTGTTATATTTTTGGTGTTGTTGTATTAGTGAGTGTTCTGTGATACGGAGTTGTACAGCGGAGTCGACTTTATTTCTCCTAAGCGTAACATCACAACAGATAAGTGGGGAAACTTGCCTAAATTTCCCGGGGAAACCTCTCCCCCCTCTCTCACTTCAAACGCTCGGCTCCCGCTGTCGTCGACAACTGTAATATAAGTGTCTAAATGCGTAGATGTAAAACCACGTCCGTATTCATCATCCCCAAGCATGAATATTAACTGCCTCTAAAAAAAAAAAAAGACAAAAAAAAAAGGAAGGGAGAGAAAAGAGAAAGAGAAAATGACGGAATGAGAGTGGTTGCATTCATGTCTGTTTCAAAGGCGCTAGTGTTCCCCCTGCATGGCTGGCCTGTTCTACATGCTAATCAGCAGCTTCCTGCACTCTGCTCTGTTACGCCTAATTGTCTACAAATTATTCTCTAGCTAATGTATGCATGGCCTCCGATGATACACACACACACACACACACACACACACACACACACACACACACAAAGGCACACACACACGCACGCAAAGGCACACACACACAGGGCTCTGCCGCGAGCTGAATTGCAACATTTAAATATAGACTTGCAGTTCTATATTTAAACACACTTGACTCTCCATGCTCGCGTCTCGTCGTAGTTAATGGCGTAGGAACATTTTGATTTGGTTTTGTTTTGAGTAAAGCCTCTTTGGAGGAGGATGGGTGTTATTCTGCTCGGGTTGAAGACAGAGTGAAATTAGAAGCAGCGTTTTAATTACACGACGATTGTCTTCATTGATTGAATCCCACTCGTCCCCTCTGGGAATATGACAACACAAAAACCCACAGCCGAGAGTGCTGCCACGGAGACTTCACTCAGTGCTGTGAACACACACACACACACACACACACACACACACACACACACACACACACACACACACACACACACACAGAATGGGAACTTTACTCAGCACTGTGAACACACACACACACACACACACAGAATGGGAACTTTACTCAGCACTGTGAACACACACACACACACGCGCGCGAACACACACAGAATGGTAACTTTACTCAGCACTGTGAACACACACACACTCACACAAATGCATGCACAGTCAAACACACAGCACTGCGAACAAATACACACACATTTACACACATGTACACACACACACACACACACACAGCTCTGTGAACACACACAGACACACACAGAATGGTAACTTCACTCAGTCTTGTGAACATCCACACCCAGGATGTGACTCAGTACACTACTAGATGAATCAGTACTGGATCATTAGCAGTGCTGAGGCCCTGTACCATTTGTCCAAATTTTCTCCCATACTAGGTGCATGCTTAGTCCCCTCCTGTACTCACTGTTCACCCACGACTGCGTGGCCAAGCACGACTCCAACACCATCATTAGGTTTGCTGACGACACAACAGTGGTAGGCCTGATCACCGACAACAATGAGACAACCCTTAGGGAGGAGGTTGTGTGACCTGGCAGTGTGGTACCAGGATAGCAGCCTCTCCCTCAATGTGAGCAAGACAAAGGAGCTGATCGTGGACTACAGGAAAAGGAGGGCCGAACAGGCCCCCATTTACATTCACGGGGCTGTAGTGGAGCGGGTCGAGAGTTTCAAGTTCAAACACACCAAGACAGTCGTGAAGAGGGCACGACAACACCTTTTCCTCCCCAGATCCTCAAAAAGTTAGACAGCTGCACCATCGAGAGCATCTTGACCAGTTGCATCACTGCCTGTTATGGCAACTGCTCGGCTGGGTGTTGTCCAGAGGTGATCCACTCACAGACTGTACAGTAGGATGGATTTAATGACTATGGACTCTACACAGCACCACCCTATGACTTGTCTCTATCCAGTCACACCCTCAGCGAAGAACTCACCTCTCATCGCTCGCTTTGTGTCGTTCTCTCTCCGTCTCTCTTTCCTGCCTCTCGCTTTCTCTCTCTCTCTGCTCTCTCTCTCTTTGTCTCTTTGTCTCTTTGTCTCCTTTCTCCCTCTGTGTTACTCTTAAGCTTTCTCTCCTTCTCTTTCTCTGTCTATCGCTGACTTTCTTTCTTTCTTTTTCCCGGATACATTTTACTCAGTAAACTCGATGAGAGAAGACAAAAAAAACCTCCAAGACCTCAACCACCATGCTAGTTGTTTATGTACATAGCTTAGCATAATCCATCTCTCTTTTTTTATGTTAAAAAAATAATCTAGAGTAAACAACAAAAACAAACTGTTTTCACATCTCTCATGCTAGTG
>NC_042981.1:36719268-36726768 GCF_901001165.1 Salmo trutta
ATGATGATGACTATTATGATTTCACTCCACAGTAAATGTTACAAAAAAAATCGGTGTGGTGAAAGATGTCAACAAACATAATGACAGGTTTTTAATATACTGGTGTACAAAACATACTGCGTTACAAGTGTTACCGTTTGGAGTTTTGTACTAAGAGAAAATGTACCACATACTTGTGGATATAGTACCAAAGCAATTTCAAAAAAACTGTAATGAAAATGTATGTTTGTAAAGTATAAACATATATAGTACACTGAGGGTACAAAACATTAGGAACACCTTCCTAATATTGAGTTGCACCCCCCTCCCTCCTTTTGCCCTCAGAACAGCCTCAATTCTTTGGGGTATGGACTCTATAAGGTGTCAAAAGTGTTCCACAGGGAACACACTGCTTTACTGTGTTAGTATTGTGTTAGTATTGGCCAATACAATACTGTACTGCTGTAATATATGCCATTTATGTAACTGCCACTTTTATCCAAAATGACAACAGTGAGTCCACACATTTTCGCATGTGACACCAGTGGGAATTGAAAGCATACATCTGATGTAGCTCGTGCCATACTCTTTACTACAGTAACTGAGCCATACAGGATCACTCAAATAAATACCGGTAAGTACAGTACAATACTGTAAAATACAATACCTGATTACAATACAAAATGGAAGGTGTATGATTGCCATCCCCATGACTGTACCACCCTCCTTCGGGCCATGGATGAGGCATGCAATGATTTTGTTCCAGACCTATGTCAGGCTTGGATTCACCATGACAATAGGTTTTTTTCCCCAGGTGCATGAACAGACATGTACTGTGATGTCGATATAGCCAAAATGCCAAAATGCTCAAGACAGGTTTGATGCGAACGACTGCCTGCTGAACATAATGTGTCTTTCATTCATTTGATTACAGTACACTTACAGTGTAATTATATCTGAACCACAGGAGGTTGGTGGAACCTTAATTGGGGAGGACGGGCTCTTGGTAATGACTGGAGCGGAATCAGTGGAACGTTATCAAATACATCTAACATATGAAACCACATGGTTTCCGTGTGTTCGATGTCGTTCCACTAACTCCGTTCCGGGCATTATTATGAGCCGTCCTCCCCTCAGCAGCCTCCACTGATCTGAACCACACAATCATTTTTTTGTTGCATCAACGGCTGTGAAATACGTCTTCGATGATGACACCTTTGATCACACATGGGACAGTGTAAAACAGTGTAACGTACTGTACTTTACAGTGTGGTAGCATATTACATTCTAAAGGAGACTTGAAACATGTATCTTGCGTTCTCTGCTATTGGATTAACCGGTAGATTAAATGACTGCATTGAGAAGAGAGCAGTACGCCGTGTTTTGGCCATTAAACCCATATTCTCGCGGTATTACACAGTAAACTTCTATTTGGGATCAATGTTTGTGTGGTGAAAACAAAAAGGGGAAAAAAATGAATGCAGAGTAAACAGTTTAGAATGTGACTTGGTGCTTTACAGGTCACGATTTGGAGTTTTGTACTGAGTTTTGAAAATTCGCCACGTACTTGTGAAAATAGAAAAGAGCAAATACGTTTTTTAAATGTAAATGGACGTGTCAAAAATGATATGCCTGTATGCTACTGTTTCAGTAGTGCAACTGTATAGTATTGAGCCCTAAGTCTTTTGTTAAGATAATCAGAATGTGATGACACCCTGAGAGAAGCAATATCCCACAAGACACTGCATCCCTGCCCCCAAAATGTCCCTTTTATACTCTCACCTCTCCAGTCTTCTCTCCTCCCTCCTTGTCCTTTTCACCCTCCTGTACCCTCTCTCCCCTCCTCCCCTGGTTGGTTCATTAACTAAGAAACTGTAAAAGTGGTGATAGACGGGGCGCGTTGGAATGATACACTTCCCCTGTCACTGTGTGTGTGTGTGTGTGTGTGTGTGACAGTGTGAGCGATACACTTCCCCTGTCACTTTCTGACAGCCAGGGAATAATCAACACAAAGGGGGAGAAAAGAGCAAAGCCCAGGTCTGCCAGGGGGGTGAAAGACTAACACTAGGGGGACTGTGGTGGGGGACTGTGGGGGGGGGGGCTTTTGTTGGGAGAAGGGTGGTGGGCGAAGCTTTGAGGTAGAGAGGCACTATGGGTGTGAGAGGGGTGTGTAGTGAGGGGTTGTGGGGGGTTGTTGTGAGAAAGGGGGTAGAGTGGGGGGAAGGGGAAAACAGGGGATGCCAGGGTACTTGAGCCTGTCTGAAGGCATTGGACGCTGACTGCTGTAATTGTTGTTGATGGCAGCTGGGCGCTCAGGCATGGAGTCACACACACACACACGGTAGGGCGCTCAGGCATGGAGTCACACACACGGTAGGGCGCTCAGGCATGGAGTCACACACACACACGGTAGGGCGCTCAGGCATGGAGTCACACACACACACACGGTAGGGCGCTCAGGCATGGAGTCACACACGCACGATAGGGCGCTCAGGCATGGAGTCACACACACACACGGTAGGGCGCTCAGGCATGGAATCACACACACACACGGTAGGGCGCTCAGGCATGTAGACGTGAAAGTGCCGCTGCTCTCTGTCTTAACGCATCTCTGTCAGCTCTGACTCCAGGTGATCCGTGTGTGTGTGTGTGTGTGTGTGTGTCTGTGTGTGTGTGTGTGTGTGTGTGTGTGTGTGTGTGTGTGTGTGTGTGTGTGTGTGTGTGTGTGAGAGAGTTTTTGTTTGTGTTCCAGTACAGAAAGAAAGAGAGAGACAGAGAGAGATACAGGGTATGTGTGTCTAGGGTAAATTTGCATGTATAAAAGGGGGTTACAGCTTTCAAACACAATATAAAACCCATCCAGTGAAACACAAAACAATTGGAGAAGGCAGCATCCAACGGTAGATCGGCTTTCCATTATATTTCTCCTATTCATTTTCCTCTCTCCTCACTTCCCCCTCTCTCTGCCATACTCACCCTTTTCTTTTTTTCCACTCCCTCTCTCTTACCTACATCTCTCTCCCCCTTCCATTCCTCCATCCCTCCATTCCTGCATCTCTCGGTCTCTCTGTCAGGGGAAGTTGCATGGGTCTGTCTGTTCTCTTTCCGGTCTGGTATTGATTCCTTCCTGTAGTAAGTTCAGGTTACCCAGTCTAGAGAGAGAGAGAGAGGGAGAGAGAGAGAGAGAAAGGTAGAAATGGAAGGGGATAAGGAGAAAGAGAGAGAGATGGAGAGAGAGGGAGCGAAAAGAGAGAGAGAAAGAGAAAGAGAGGGAGAGTGAGACATCCCAGAATAGTCTTCTTCAGACTGACAGCTCTCTGACCACAAGACTGCCGCATCGTCACCATAGCGATCTATGATTCCTCTCCGAGTGGACCTCAAATATCACGCACACACGCACGCGCACATACTGTACACACACACACACACACACACACTGAGTGCACCTCATACATCAGCTGTGACAGGTGGCTTTAGCTATGTCAACACACACACATCTGCAGACACATAAACACTACTTCAGATACTGTACATCCGTCATAGTTGTTTGTACAACTTTTGTCCCTAATTTTACAACGTCTATCATAAAAGCGCATTTCATTATCGTGATGTCCTATATTTAATGACGTTAAAGCGGTGGCAGTCATATGCAATTTAAATCGTTGACTCCTCTTCTACATCTGTACTGTTACTCTGTTGATAATAGGGCCCTGTCTCGTGTGTGTGTGTGTGTGTGTGTGTGTGTGTGTGTGTGTGTGTGTGTGTGTGTGTGTGTGTGTGTGTGTGTGTGTGTGTGTGTGTGTGTGTGTGTGTGTGTGTGTGACAGATGGAGCCACAGAGAAACGTAATGACACACTCCAGTGGTCCAGATAAGGGAAGTAACAGGACCCTATTGATAACAGGGTAATTATGTACTCCGTCATCATTTCAATGTGTGTGTGTGTGTGTGCTTTCTCTGCTTTGTGTGTGTTTTCTCTGCTTTGTGTGTATGTTTGTATTTTTCTGTGTGTATTGTTCTGTGCATGCTGTGTTTTTACGTGTGTGTGTGTGCGTGCGTGTGTGTTGATGTTAAATAGACATATCCGCATTACAGACACACACACACACACACACACACACACACACACACACACACACACACACACACACACACACACACACACACACACACACACACACACACACGGGAGATGTATAAGACGCTTCCGACAGTGAGAAGATGTGACATCAATTTCACCCCAAATGAGTCTTGTCATCATCCCCACCTTCAGCCCTCCCACCTTCAGCCCTCCCTCAGCTTCCCAAAATAGAGTGTTCATGTGCGAGGGGCTCTCCCATCCATCCTCTCTCTGTGTTTCATATTCAGGTAACTGCCAAAATAAAGGAAGCACCAATACACAGTGTCTTAATAGGACTTTGGGCCCAATCGATGTTTATTCTGGACGTTTGAAAAGGACCTGAGAACGTTGATATACAGTTGAAGTCAGAAGTTTAGGTAAAACTCGTTTTTCAACCACTCCACAAATTTCTTGTCAGCAAACTATAGCTTTGGCAAGTCGGTTAGGACATCTACTTTGTGCATGTCACAAGTAATTTTTCCAACAATTGTTTACAGACAGATTATTTCACTTATAATTCACTGTATCACAATTCCAGTAGGTCAGAAGTTGTCTTCACTAAGTTGGCTGTGCCTTTAAACTCCAGAAATTCCAGAAAATGATGTCATGGCTTTAGAAGCTTCTGATAGGCTAATTGACATAATTTGACTCAATTGGAGGTGTACCTGTGGATGTATTTCAAGGCCTACCTTCAGACTCAGTGCCTCTTTGCTTAACATCATGGGAAAATCAATTGAAATCAGCCAAGATCTCACAAAAAAATTGTAGTCTGGTTCATCCTTGGGAGCAATTTCCAAACACCTGAAGGTACCATGTTCATCGGTACAAACAATAGTCCACAAGTATAAACACCATGGGACCACACAGCCGTCATACTGCTCAGGAAGGAGACGCGTTCTGTCTCCTTGAGATTAAAGTACTTTGGTGCGAAAAGTGCAAATCAATCCCAGAACAACAGCAAAGGTCCTTGTGAAGATGCTGGAGGAAATAGGTACAAAAGTATCTATTTCCACAGTAAAACGAGTCCTATATCGACATAACCTGAAAGGCCGCTCAGCAAGGAAGAAGCCACTGCTCCAAAACCGGCATAAAAAATCCAGACTACGGTTTGCAACTGCACATGGGGACAAACAACGTACTTTTTGGAGAAATGTCCTCTGGTCTGATGATACAAAAATAGAACTGTTTTGCCACAATGACCATCGTTATGTTTGGAGGAAAAAGGGGGAGGCTTGCAAGCTGAAGAACACCATCCCAACCGTGAAGCACGGGGGTGGCAGCATCATGTTGTGCGGGTGCTTTGCTGCAGGAGGGACTGGTGCTCTTCAGAATATAGATGGCATCATGAGGAAGTAAAATTATGTGGATATATTGAAGCAACATCTCAAGACATCAGTCAGGAAGTTAAAGCTTGGTCGCAAATGGATCTTCCAAATGGACAATGACCCCAAACATACTTCCAAAGTTGTGGCAAAATGGCTTAAGGACAACAAAGTCAAGGTATTGGAGTGGCCATCACAAAGCCCTGACCTCATGTCCCATAGACAATTTGTGGGTAGAACTGAAAAAGCGTGTGCGAGCAAGGAGGCCTACAAACCTGATTCTGTTACACCAGCTCTGTCAGGAGGAATGGGCCAACATTCATGCAACTTATTGTGGGAAGCTTGTGGAAGGCTACCCGAAACATTTGACCCAATTTAAACAATTTAAAGGCAATGCTACCAAATACTAATTGAGTGTATGTAAACATCTGACCCACTGGGAATGGGATGAAAGAAATAAAAGCTGAAATAAATCATTCTCTCTACTATTATTCTGACATTTCACATTCTTAAAATAAAGTGGTGATCCTAACTGACCTAAGACAGGACATTTTTAATCGGATTAAATGTCAGGAATTGTGAAAAGCTGAGTTTAAATGTATTTGGCTAAGGTGTATGTAAACTTCCGACTTGATGATTGCCCAGCAATGGGTGTGAACTTCTGATTATTTTCTTTTAAGACTTCCCCAAACCATAGACCTTAACCTGTTAGGGCTAGGGGGCAGTATTTACACGGCCGGATAAAAAACGTACCCGATTTAATCTGGTTACTACTCCTGCCCAGTAACTAGAATATGCATATAATTATTGGCTTTGGATAGAAAACACCCTAAAGTTTCTAAAACTGTTTGAATGGTGTCTGTGAAAATAACAGAACTCATATGGCAGGCAAAAACCTGAGAAGATTTCATGCAGGAAGTGGCCTGTCTGACAAGGAGTCGTTCTTCTTGTCTCTGTTTATTCTCAGAGCCCGGGAAAAAGATGAACGATATCGAGGCAGCCCCAGGTTGAAACACATTATCGCCTTTGCCAAGTGGCCGATAAGAGGACAAAGGAATTAGGCGCGTGCCCAAGTCGACACCGTGCTGTATTTTCTTTCGGCTGTTTACCTAATTGCAGATTCCCGGTCGGAATATTATCGCTTTTTTACGAGAAAAATTGCATAAAAATTGATTTTAAACAGCGGTTGACATGCTTCGAAGTACGGTAATGAAATATTTAGAAATCTTTTGTCACAAAATGCGCCGTGCGCGTGACCCTTATTTACCATTGGGATAGTGTCTTGAACGCACAAACAAAACGCCGCTGTTGGAACATAACTATGGATTATTTTGGACCAAACCAACATTTGTTATTGAAGTAGAAGTCCTGGGAGTGCATTCTGACGAAGAACAGGAAAGGTAATCAAACTTTTCTAATAGTAAATCGGAGTTTGGTGAAGGCTAAACTTGCTGGGTGTCTAAATAGCTAGCCCTGTGATGCCGGGCTATCTACTTAGAATTTTGCAAAATGTGCTTTCACCGAAAAGCTATTTTAAAATCGGACATATCGAGTGCATAGAGGAGTTCTGTATCTATAATTCTTTAAACCCCCTATTCCCCTTTGAGATGCCTCTTTCAAAGTCACTGAGATCTCTTCTTTTAGCCATGGTAACATTTCCATGACCCTATGCATGATGGGATGTTAATTAACTCGGAAACCACACCTGTGTGGAAGCACCTGCTTTCGATGTACTTTGTACCCCTCATTTACTCAAGTGTTTCTTTTATTTTGGCAGTTACCTGTATATTTCCATTCAATCTCACACTTAAATATAAACAAAGCCATAGGAGTGCTCCTGTACACAATAGGCATATACGGGCGTGCGCACACACACACACACACACACACACACACACACACACACACACACACACACACATCGCATGGTGGAAATACACAGTCTCCCAAAGAGTTTC
Organism: Salmo trutta; assembly: GCF_901001165.1. NCBI lineage: Eukaryota > Metazoa > Chordata > Actinopteri > Salmoniformes > Salmonidae > Salmo > Salmo trutta. Next base: position 36,726,646 of record NC_042981.1, read on the forward strand.
TAAGACCCCAGCGTGTATCCGATTGTCTGTGGTCGGTGTGTTTATGTTTTATTATTGGTCGTGCAGTGTCGTGTTGTCGTGGGGACAGAGACAGAGGGAGGCTATATGATTGGAGGACCACTA
>NC_042981.1:36729268-36731768 GCF_901001165.1 Salmo trutta
TCAAAAACGGGGACCCGAACCAGCGATCTATCAGCCACCGGCCCAAGCTCCCAGCCACCAGACCACCAACCCGCCAAGATCCCCCCCACAGTTCCCCCGAGAGCTGAATACGTTTGAGTGCATGTCGACCCGGACTATTTACATTGACCCCCTTTTGTATAATATTTGTTGTTGTCTTTTGCACTGACTCAATGCACACTCACTAGACTCTACCCGCACACTCACTAGACTCTACCCGCACACTCACTAGACTTTACCCACACACTCACTAGACTCTACCCACACACTCACTAGACTCTACCCACACACTCACTAGACTCTACCCGCACACTCACTAGACTCTACCCGCACACTCACTAGACTCTACCCGCACACTCACTAGACTTTACCCACACACTCACTAGACTCTACCCGCACACTCACTAGACTTTACCCACACACTCACTAGACTTTACCCACACACTCACTAGACTCTACCCGCACACTCACTAGACTCTACCCGCACACTCACTAGACTTTACCCACACACTCACTAGACTCTACCCACACACTCACTAGACTCTACCCACACACTCACTAGACTCTACCCGCACACTCACTAGACTCTACCCGCACACTCACTAGACTCTACCCGCACACTCACTAGACTTTACCCACACACTCACTAGACTCTACCCGCACACTCACTAGACTTTACCCACACACTCACTAGACTCTACCCACATACTCACTAGAATCTACCCACACACTCACTGGACTCTACCCACACACTCACTAGAATCTACCCACACACTCACATATACTACACTAATACACTACAGTACTTTTGTCTATGTAGTGTATATATAGAGACTGTTTAGTGACAAAAATAAGCGGTTATATGCAGTACATGTAAAATATATATATATGTGTTTCCTAATCTTTCTTATATCTCTCAGAACAAACTTCCTATAGATTTTTATTTTGGGACGTTCTGTTGTTCCATGTAGGGAATCTGTTATTAAATGTGTTTGTATGGGCTAAAAGCAGTAAGGTTCAGGCATAGAAAGGGTTTAGAGTCTTATTTGTTAAAACATAATACAAATATTCAAAATAGTCTTTGTGTGCAGGGTTGCATTCATCCGGTAACTTTCCCAAAAATTCCCTGGTTTTCTAGAAATCCTGGTTGAAGGATTCCAGACGTCCTGGTTATGCACTCCTGATTCCATCATACTTCCAAAAAAAATCTGTACCGTTTGGGGAAATTCCTATGAATTTTGCAATGCTATGTGTATTGATTACTGTGAAATAGGATCGTGTACAGTGAAGTTCACTAAGAGATGGACAAGGACAAGGGGCGCAAAACAATACACACTCACAAACACACCCTGTTTCTCCACTCAGGGTCTGTCATAACTCAGTGGGCTCAGTGGCGTAGGGTGAGTAATGCTTGTGTCACCGCAGGTACGGGAAACGTACAGTATGTGTTAACACACACACACACATCTCCCACACACACCTCACACCTCAATCACACGCTCACCATCAACATGCATTTATTTATAAAACACCCCCCCCCCCATTCCAAATCAGTGGTGTCCAGAACAACAGTGGCTGTGTAAATGGCAAAAATGATTTATAGGAACATTCCCAAAATAAAGTCCTATGCCGTGGAGACAGGAGCAATCATTCAGAGGAAGGAGAACACACACACATCTCTTTCTCTCTCTCTCTTTCTCTCTCTCCCTTTCTCTCCCTTTCTCTCGCTCTCTCTCTCTCTCTCCCTCGCTCTCTCGGTCTCTCACCCCTCTCTCCCTCTCTCCTTCCCTTCGCTTTCTCTGTTCTCGTTCCTCACTTTCTCTGGGTTGTACCCTGTCCCTCAGCTCTGTGTGTGGCGCACTATAAAGTCACTGCATTACTGTGTGTGTTCCCAGGGCAACTTTATAGCATGTTCAGAGGCTGCTAATCTTTAAATATAGGAACTGTTAGCATCTGTTCAGCCTTTATGAGTCCCTGCTTACTGCACAGAGAACACACATACGCACACAAAAAAAACACACACACACACTCCCCCCCCCCACACACACACACACACAGGTTTATGAGTCCCTGGTCAGACTGTACAGAATGCAGGAGGCTACACTAGAGTCCTCTTTAATGGTGTAGTTAACATGAACAGCAGAATATGGAGACAAACTCTACCCAGCAGCCACACCCAGTGTGTTGGGGGGATTTAAAAAAAGGTATACGTATGTGTGTGTTGGCATGTTTGGGCTTCTGTGTGTGTGTGTGTGTGTGTGTGTGTGTGTGTGTGTGTGTGTGTGTGTGTGTGTGTGTGTGTGTGTGTGTGTGTGTGTGTGTGTGTGTGTGTGTGAGACTTAGTGTCATACACCATACTTTCATTCCCTCAACCACCTGGCTGGGGAAATCTGGCTGTCCATTAGAGACACCTGGCACGGGCCGGGTTAGTGTCAGGAGGGGTGTGTGTGTGTGTATATATATGTGTGTGCCAGGGGGTTGA
>NC_042981.1:36736768-36761768 GCF_901001165.1 Salmo trutta
CTAAAATGATCGCTGTGAATTTCCTTTTCCTTTTCATAAAGATATCAACTCAAAACCTGCTCACCTCGATCACTCACTCGCTTCAAATCAAGGCTATTCTGAAAGTCTCATAACCTTATTCTCACAACTTACTGATATGTTTTGATGGACCAATCTGCCAAGCACAGGTGTGTGTGTGTGTACTTGTGTTACATTTGTGTGTGTGCGTGTGTACTTGTGTTACATTTGTGTGTGTGTGTGTGTGTGCGTGTGCATTTTGATTTGTTTGTTTCCTGAAGGTTTCTGGAGAGTTGAATCGATGCTGCTGTCAGCATGACTCAGGATGTGTTCGAGAAAGGGATGAGAGAGAGTGAGAATGAGTGAGAGCGCGAGAGAGAGAGAGAGAGAGGCCCTAACAGGAGATTGCTAAAATAATTTATCCTCTTGTCATAGTGGTTAGCCCCAGACAGCCTGTCAGTCTTGGTCACTATAATCTCCACACAGAACAAAGATAATATTCAATGGAGCAAGAGGACTGCGTATGGCTGAGGCTACCTCGCTCCTCTTTTCCTCTCCTCTTCCTCTCCTGCCCAGAGACATGATTATACAATACCGTGTATTTACAGCACTGGGTCAACTACTTGATGCTGTTTGGGTGTACAGGAGTGAGACATCATGACTGGTATTGATGGCTTGATCTCTCTCTCATACACGCACGCACGCATTCACACACACACACACACATACTCTCTCTCTCTCTCTGTGGCGTTGCCTGGACTGCATTTGAACAGCAGATGTGTCAGTAAGTGACAGGTTGACAGCCAAGCTCCCAGCACTTTGTCCACTGTCATCACATCAAACCTGCTGGGGCTACGGCTACCCCTCTCTACTCTGTCTCCTGGTGTGTGTGTGTGTGTGTGTGTGTCTGTGCGTGCGTGCGTGCGTGTGTGTCTGTGTGTGTGTGTCTGTGCGTGCGTGCGTGTGTGTCTGTGTGTGTGTGCGTGCGTGTGTCCGTACTCGTGTGAATTGTTTCCACCATTATCACAAAAGTTTGTTGGTTGGTTAACCAATTGGCCAATCCGAGTACACTGCATTGCATACATGCATTTAGTACTTCCTAGTTAATCCAGCTCAATGTCATTCCCTGCTAACCTCACTAGCATGTCAAACAACACACACGCACGTGACAATACATCACACACTCACACACCAAAACACACACACACGCGACAGTACATCACACCATCATTACCATGGCCATAATTAATAAGGTTAAGAGACTATGAGACAAAACTCACACAGGGAAGATCTCTACCTAGTCTCTCCCATTCAGCAGCTTACTGACACAAAGCACAGCCACTTCACAGTGAGCAGTTTAGCCAGGCCAGATAATGGGGCCCAAATTAAATTTGAGTTTCCCTCTTAAAGACTCGAGTCTGGACGGTGTGACAATAAGCAGCGAGAGGGAGAGCAGAAGGATTGTAGAGTTAGGCCTGTAACAGGATTGGAAAGCATACACACGCACCGTATGATGTCCCTGATCCATTCTATCATTCTATAGTTCTACAATGATACAATTCCATTATTCTATAGCTCTAATTCTACAATCCTGCAATTCGATAATTGTATAGTTCTATAATCCTGGTGTAAAGGTTCTGATGGGAGTATTGTTTCTATGTTACAGACAGAGGAAGGGCCGGGGTTGTATTATCCCAACACAACCAATCACACAAGAGCTTACTGAAAGCTCCTGTGTGCAGACTGAATGGAGGCGGGGAGAGAGGGTGAAATTGAAATTGTCTTTTCCCAAGAAGCTAAGTCGGAATTTACGGCTGGTCCAGCAGACGGTTCATCTTCTCCACTCTAACTTAGGGTGTGTGTGGGGCTTTTCTGGGGTTGATAAGTTGAGAGCTGAGAACGGGTAATAACCTGGACGAATGCAAACAGGAAGCAGAGCAGGAGTAAGACAAAAGAGACATTAGCTCCGTCTGAAACCTCCCACAAAGACATGAGCCAACGTTCTCACATTCCTCCGTCGCACACATCGAGGGAGAGTCATTTTGACATATTGTCTGAGTATTACACCAAAATTCTCCCCACGTCTACTGATATTCTCAAGGTCAGGAGAGGTCCAGAACTACTGGAGGGCATTGTCACACACACACACACACACACACACACACACACACACACACACACACACACACACACACACACACACACACACACACACACACACAACACACACAACACACACAACACACACAACACACACAACACACACACACACACACACAACACACACAACACACACAACACATATGATACCAGCAAAGAAAAACAGTGACATCTTGACAGAATATGTTACCAAAAACAACCACAGCAATATAAACGCTCATTAACACTCAGCACGGTTCGATGTGAGTTTTGGAATACTGAATATTGAGCACATTACGTACACTTCTTAAAGTCTGCACAAAGATCTTCATGGAAGATTGTGAAATGAAAGGTTTTGAAAATGAATGCTGGTATTGTGAAGCTAGCAACACTGGCGAGAGGTCACTGTAGCACATGGCCAATATGGCTGCCCTGTCATTACTAGCTAAGTGTAGTCCTGCTAATTGCAAATTCGCTCCTGATTCTCATGAAGAAAGTCTTTATGCGCACAAGTGTCAGCTGGGCAAGCGTTACATGGCTTGGCCTGCCGTTAATGGGCCTGCTAATTCATTGGCTGAGACAGGAGGAGGGGAGGGGAGAGGAGAGAGAAAGCAGAAGACACTGATACAGTTGTGTATTGTTTAGAATTGGAAGAGTTTCATTCCATAATATGCTACGTAAGCGTTAACCGTTAGCAGTGATGACATGGCTAGCGGTTCAGTTGAAATTCACCATATACGATCCCAACAACTTTGTTTTGCGTCTAACGATGACGTAATCCAATCAGTTCTCTTCAGATTCCTCTGTTCGCTCTCATATCGACTGAACACTTACGGTTGGTTTTCATGTATCCAGACTGTACGTTCACTTCTATTTATCTACACATGAATGTGTTGAGTGTGTCGAGCGCGTCGCCTCCGGACCTAAATTGTCTTGACCTGAACTACCCCTCGCTCTTCCTCCTCACAAGAGAGAGTGCATAAATCCGAGCCCTCCATACCAGCACCACACACTTAACGCTTCTCCCTGCGTTTGTCGGTGTTCCGCGAAGCAGAGGCCGTCTTTATTTTTTTTTCTTCCTGGAGTTGTGTTCACATTTTTTTTTACTGTGTTCTAATTCGCTAGTCGCTGTCCTCGAACTCTGCTGTGGCCCTCAGTGACACACCTGTCTCTCTCACATACAAAAACACACATGCACGCACATACAAGTGTGGGGACAGACACACACACACTTACACACGCGCACGTCGCTAGGATTTGTAGATAACCGTAATCTACGCAATCCAATTCTGAAGCCTATTTACTGGGAAGTGCAGCTATTCAGAATTAAAATGAGCCCATCAGCACAGAGTATCATGAATAGGTATTTATCAGGATTAAAGGATTGCGAGGCCCATCTGAACATATAAGCCAATCCTCTCTCAATCACACACGCACGCACGCGCACACACAGGCGCGTAAAGGCGCACATGCACATGTTCATCCGCATGCACACAATCAAAATATTTTTCGCATACCCCCCCACCAAAACACCAAAAACACACACAAACACACTTTTCCACCCCTTGCCTGCCAACCCTCACTGTCACAGAAACAGGGTAGGTGGTAGGGGATGGAGGGTAGGAGGTAGGGGATGGAGGGTAGGTGGTAGGGGATGGAGGGTAGGTGGTAGGGGATGGAGGGTAGGAGGTAGGGGATGGAGGGTAGGTGGTAGGGGATGGAGGGTATGGGAGGGATGGAGGGTAGGAGGTAGGGGATGGAGGGTAGGTGGTAGGGGATGGAGGGTATGGGGGGGATGGAGGGTAGGAGATAGGGGATGGAGGGTAGGAGGGGAGTAATTACCATGCAGCAGTACCAGAAGTGACATGTTTGAGGAACAGATAAGGAGAGCTAAATGACCTGGTAATGGTGATATTTCCTCCTCCTCAGAGAAACCCATTTATTCTACCGCTCAGCAAATCAAGGCCCTGTCACTGGCCACTCATCCTCTGGCCAGAGGGCTGCCTACCGAAACACACACACACACACACACACACACACACACACACACACACACACACACACACACACACACACACACACACACACACACACACACACACACACACACACACTGCATAAGTGGACAATGGAATGCAGATGAATGCTCTCGGTACATTGTAGCTCCTTGTGTCGTGTCGTGTGTGTGTGTGTGTGTGTGTGTGTGTGTGTGTGTGTGTGTGTGTGTGTGTGTGTGTGTGTGTGTGCGGGCTGCTCTCTCCGTGTCTAAATGAGCCGTAATGGGGGCAGGACCTCAGCAGCACTAAAGAGAGAGAGCTGACACATGCAGGACAAACCTGGCATTTCTTCCCTGAGAAAAGAGGCTATATTGCACATCTGTCACTGCTGTGTAGACAATTACTCACACACAGAGAAGACAGGGGAAAACAAAGAGGGAAGAGAGTGAGAGAGAGAGATGGAGAAAGAGAGAGAGAGAGAGAGATAGAGACAGAGAGAGAGAGAGAGACAAAGAGAGAGAGAGAGAGATAGAGAGAGAGAAAGAGACAGAGAGAGAGAGACAGAGAAAGAGAAGGGGGCCACTGCTAGGAGCGTGGTGGAACTAGGCCTCTCTCTCTCCCCCTCATTCTGCTTCTTATTGAGTGTTGCGACCTTAATCATGGTGAATGTCCCTGCCAGTGTTTTTGTCAAGTCAGAGAGAGATGAGAGATAATCAAGGCGTTTACCCCATACCTGCTCTAATGATTACACTAGTGCACGCAGAAAAAGGTAGGGCTATAATTGCTAAGTGGTGTTTTCCGGTATTTATGGTACTGCCATCTCAGATCTATGAGTGCCTTGGCTTTTATCGGTATATGGTTGGTTTCGCGCTTTTGTATGTTGTGTTATTGTGAGATGGGTTCGAATCCCGTATCTTATGTGTCCAAATGCTGCAACATCACGGTTCTCCCTGAGATCTAGACGCCTGTTTGTTAACAATGCCACAGGTGAAATGAGACGGCGAGGGAAAGAGAAAAAAAAGCAGAAGGCGATAAAATAGATACAGTGGCAATAAAAAGTATGTGAACCCTTTGGAAATACCTGGATTTCTGCATAAACTGGTCATAAAATGTGATCTGATCTTCATCTAAGTCACAACAATAGACAAACACAGTCTGCTTAAACTAATAACACACAATTATACGTTTTCATGTCTTTATTGAACACAGTGTAAACATTCACAGTGCAGGGTGGGAAAAGTATGTGAACCCTTGGATTTAATAACTGGTTGACCCTCCTTTGGCAGCAATAACCTCAACTAAACATTTTCTGTAGTTGCGGATTAGACCTGCACAACGGTCAGGAGGAATTTTGGACCATTCCTCTTTACAAAACTGTTTCAGTTCAGCACTATATTTGGGATGTCTGGTGTGAACTGCTCTCTTGAGGTCATGCCACAGCATCTCAATCAGGTTGAGGTCAGGACTCTGACTGAGCCACTCCAGAAGGCATATTTTCTTCTGTTGAAGCCATTCTGTTGTTGATTTACTTCTGTGTTTTGGGTCGTTGTCCTGTTGCATCACCCAACTTCTGTTGAGCTTCAATTGGCGGACAGATAGCCTAACATTCTCATGCAAAATGTCTTGATAAACTAGGGAATGTATTTTTCATTCGATGATAGCAAGCTGTCCAGGCCCTGAGGCAGCAAAGCAGTCCCAAACCATGATGCTCCCTCCACCATACTTTACAGTTGGGATGAGGTTTTGATGTTGGTGTGGTGTGCCTTTTTTTCTCCACACATAGTGTTGTGTGTTCCTTCTAAAAAACTCAACTGTAGTCTCATCTATCCACAGAATATTTTGCCAGTAGCGCTGTGGCGCTGTGGAACATCCAGGTGCACTTTTGCAAACAGACGTGCAGCAATGGTTTTCTTGGACAGCAGTGGCGTCTTCCATGGTGTCCTCCCATGAACACCATTCTTGTTTAGTGTTTTACGTATCATAGACTGGTCAACAGATGTTAGCATGTTCCAGAGATTTCTGTAAGTCTTTAGCTGACACTCTAGGATTCTTCTTAACCGCATTGAGCATTCTGCACTGTGCTCTTGCAATAATCTTTGCAGGAAGGCCACTCCTAGGGAGAGTAGCAACGGTGCTGAACTTTCTCCATTTATAGACAATTTGTCTTACCATAGACTGATGAACATCAAGGCTTTTAGAGATACTTTTGTAACCCTTTCCAGCTTAATGCAAATCAACAGTTCCTAATCTTAGGTCTTCTGCGATATCTTTGTTCGAGGCATGGTTGACATCAGGCAATGCTTCTTGTGAATAGCAAACTCAAATGTTGTGTTTTTATAGGGCAAGGCAGCTCTAACCAATGTCTCATTGATTGGCCTCCAGGTTAGCTGACTCCTGACTGCAATTAACTTTGGAGAAGTCATTAGCCTAGGGGTTCACATACTTTTTCCAACCCACAGTGTGAATGTTTAAATTATGTATTCAATATATATTTTTTCTACTGTATGATTGACTGTATGTTTTGTTTATCCCATGTGTAACTCTGTGTTGTTGTATGTGTCGAATTGCAATGCTTTATCTTGGCCAGGTCGCAGTTGCAAATGAGAACTTGTTCTCAACTAGCCTACCTGGTTAAATAAAGGTGAAATATATACTGCTCAAAAAAATAAAGGGAACGCTTAAACAACACAATGTAACTCCAAGTCAATCACACTTCTGTGAAATCAAACTGTCCACTTAGGAAGCAACACTGATTGACAATAAATTTCACATGCTGTTGTGCAAATGGAATAGACAACAGGTGGAAATGATAGGCAATAAGCAAGACACCCCCAATTAAGGAGTGGTTCTGCAGATGGGGACCACAGACCACTTCTCAGTTCCTATGCTTCCTGGCTGATGTTTTGGTCACTTTTGAATGTTGGCGGTGCTTTCACTCAAGTGGTAGCATGAGACGGAGTCTACAACCCACACAAGTGGCTCAGGTAGTGCAGCTCATCCAGGATGGCACATCAATGCGAGCTGTGGCAAGAAGGTTTGCTGTGTCTGTCAGTGTAGTGTCCAGAGCATGGAGGCGCTACCAGGAGACAGGCCAGTACATCAGGAGACGTGGAGGAGGCCGTAGGAGGGCAACAACCCAGCAGCAGGACCGCTACCTCCGCCTTTGTGCAAGGAGGAGCAGGAGGAGCACTGCCAGAGCCCTGCAAAATGACCTCCAGCAGGCCACAAATGTGCATGTGTCTGCTCAAACGGTCAGAAACAGACTCCATGAGGGTGGTATGAGGGCCTGACGTCCACAGGTGGGGGTTGTGCTTACAGCCCAATACCGTGCAGGACGTTTGGCATTTGCCAGAGAACACCAAGATTGGCAAATTCGCCACTGGCGCCCTGTGCTCTTCACAGATGAAAGCAGGTTCACACTGAGCACATGTGACAGACGTGACAGTCTGGAGACGCCGTGGAGAACGTTCTGCTGCCTGCAACATCCTCAAGCATGACCGGTTTGGCGGTGGGTCAGTCATGGTGTAGGGTGGCATTTCTTTGGGGGGCCGCACAGCCCTCCATGTGCTCACCAGAGGTAGACTGACTGCCATTAGGTACCGAGATGAGATCCTCAGACCCCTTGTGAGACCATATGCTGGTGCGGTTGGCCCTGGGTTCCTCCTAATACAAGACAATGCTAGACCTCATGTGGCTGGAGTGTGTCAGCAGTTCCTGCAAGAGGAAGGCATTGATGCTATGGACTGGCCCGCCCGTTCCCCAGACCTGAATCCAATTGAGCACATCTGGGACATCATGTCTCGCTCTATCCACCAACGCCACGTTGCACCACAGACGGTCCAGGAGTTGGCGGATGCTTTAGTCCAGGTCTGGGAGGAGATCCCTCAGGAGACCATCCGCCACCTCATCAAGAGCATGCCCAGGCATTGTAGGGAGGTCATACAGGCACGTGGAGGCCACACACACTACTGAGCCTCATTTTGACTTGTTTTAAGGACATTACATCAAAGTTGGATCAGCCTGTAGTGTGGTTTTCCACTTTAATTTTGAGTGTGACTCCAAATCCAGACCTCCATGTGTTGATAAATTGGATTTCCATTTATTATTTTTGTGTGATTTTGTTGTCAGCACATTCAACTATGTAAAGAAAAAAGTATTTAATAAGATTATTTCTTTCATTCAGATCTAGGATGTGTTGTTTAAGTGTTCCCTTTATTTTTTTGAGCAGTGGGGCAAAAAAGTATTTAGTCAGCCACCAATTGTGCAAGTTCTCCAACTTAAAAAGATGAGAGAGGCCTGTAATTTTCATCATAGGTACACGTCAACTATGACAGACAAAATGAGAAGAAAACATCCAGAAAATCACATTGTAGGATTTTTTATGAATTTATTTGCAAATTATGGTGGAAAATAAGTATTTGGTCACCTACAAACAAGCAAGATTTCTGGCTCTCACAGACCTGTAACTTCTTCTTTAAGAGGCTCCTCTGTCCTCCACTCGTTACCTGTATTAATGGCACCTGTTTGAACTTGTTATCAGTATAAAAGACACCTGTCCACAACCTCAAACAGTCACACTCCAAACTCCACTATGGCCAAGACCAAAGAGCTGTCAAAGGACACCAGAAACAAAATTGTATACCTGCACCAGGCTGGGAAGACTGAATCTGCAATAGGTAAGCAGCTTGGTTTGAAGAAATCAACTGTGGGAGCAATTATTAGGAAATGGAAGACATACAAGACCACTGATAATCTCCCTTGATCTGGGGCTCCACGCAAGATCTCACCCCGTGGGGTCAAAATGATCACAAGAACGGTGAGCAAAAATCCCAGTAGCACACGGGGGGACCTAGTGAATGACCTGCAGAGAGCTGGGACCAAAGTAACAAAGCCTACCATCAGTAACACACTACGCCGCCAGGGACTCAAATCCTGCAGTGCCAGACGTGTCCCCCTGCTTTAGCCAGTACATGTCCAGGCCCGTCTGAAGTTTGCTAGAGAGCATTTGGATGATTCAGAAGAGGATTGGGAGAATGTCATATGATCAGATGAAACCAAAATAGAACGTTTTGGTAAAAACTCAACTCGTCGTGGTTAGAAGACAAAGAATGCTGAGTTGCATCCAAAGAACACCATACCTACTGTGAAGCATGGGGGTGGAAACATCATGCTTTGGGGCTGTTTTTCTGCAAAGGGACCAGGACGACTGATCCGTGTAAAGGAAAGAATGAATGGGGTCATGTATTGTGAGATTTTGAGTGAAAACCTCCTTCCATCAGCAAGGGCATTGAAGATGAAACGTGGCTGTGTCTTTCAGCATGACAATGATCCCAAACACACCGCCCGGGCAATGAAGGAGTGCCTTCGTAAGAAGCATTTCAAGGTCCTGGAGTGGCCTAGCCAGTCTCCAGATCTCAACCCCATAGAAAATCTTTGGAGGGAGTTGAAAGTCCGTGTTGCCCAGCGACAGCCCCAAAACATCACTGCTCTAGAGGAGATCTGCATGGCGGAATGGGCCAAAATACCAGCAACAGTGTGTGAAAACCTTGTGAAGACTTACAGAAAACGTTTGACCTGTGTCATTGCCAACAAAGGGTATATAACAAAGTATTGAGATAAACTTTTGTTATTGACCAAATACCTATTTTCCACCATAATTTGCAAATAAATTCATTCAAAATCCTACAATGTGATTTTCTGGATTTTTTTTTCTCATTTTGTCTGTCATAGTTGAAGTGTAACTATGATGAAAATTACAGGCCTCTCATCTTTTTAAGTGGGAGAACTTGCACAATTGGTGGCTGACTAAATACTTTTTTGCCACACTGTATATATATTTTTTAAATATAGACAAGAAAAATACAATAATTTGTGTATTATTAGTTTAAGCACACTATGTTTGTCTATTGTTGTGACTTAGATGAAGATCAGATCAAATTTGATGACCAATTTATGCAGGAATTCCAAAGGGTTCACATACTTTTTCTTGCCACTGTATGAGGAGAGAAGAGGTACAGATGTAGGATCTTAATTTGAGCCAGTTTGCTACAGCAGGAAAATAATCCTGCAGCAACAGGAAATTTGAATTATTATGTGGATTTTAATTCATGGACATTTTTGAAGGGGTTGGAACCTTTTTTGTAAGGGTAAATCAAGTCTGATATTTCAAAGTGGAAATTGCAAACTTAAAACGTCAAATACACTACAACTTTTACATTTCCTGAATTGAAGGAAAGTTCTCTTGCAACAGGGTGATCAAATTAAGATCCTACACCGGCAAGAGAGAGACAGGGAAAAGAGAGAGAAATAGAGATGAAAGGAAAGAGAGGGAGAGAGAGAGAGAGAGACAGAGGGCACAGGAGAGAGAAGGAGAGAGAGACAGAGGGGAAGGGACAGAGAGATAAATACAGAGGGAAGGGAGAGAGAGGAAGAGAGAGGAAGGAGAGTACCACAGACGTTGATTTACAGCATGCAAGTGTAAATCCAGGATGCAGATTCGTCACACGACAACAGAGGTGTTTCTTACTGTAAGGTGTGTGTGTGCTGTGTGTGTGTGTGTGCCTATGTATCAGGTGTGTGTGTGTGTGTCAGGTGTGTGAGGTGTGCGATGCCAATGAGGCTTGGCTTGGGTTCGGAGCAGCAGGGTTTTTCACGCTCTGTTGACTTTGTGCAGGACAGCTACAGTAAATCAGTCAAATAAATGACTTGTTGAAACTTAAACTTCCTTCAGGATGCCAAGTCTCCCCCAGGCCACTTCTTACACCTCTGCTGATTACTGTGCGCGTAGACACACACATTATGATGTGCGTGCGTGTGTGCATGCGCGCTTGTGTGTGTTATTGAAGTCCTGGGATTTGGTGTCATGTCACAAACTCCGCCCACCGAGTAGTTGCAATTCACTGCTCAGTCAATGACTGTATCCGTAAATACAACACAATTTTCCCCGTTGAGAGATTTCACTACGGAGAAACTTCACACAACTTCTACACAAGTCAAACTGACATCGCAATAAACAACAATCGCCTCACGACATGTTCATGTGTGAGTTTGAAATTAGTTTCGTCTCCATTGATGAGGGTGCACATTTAACCATGAGTCCACAGAAGTGACGCATGACCTATTCACTGGTTGTAATTCATGTGTGTTCTGTGGTAAAATATCTGGATTTCACTGCCTAGAGCCTGCTGCTGAGACACACTGATTAATATAGCAAAGGGTAGGGAGGCTAAGGCCCATCTCTCTCTCTCTCTCTCTCTCTCTCTCTCTGTCTCTCTCTCTGTCTCTGTCTGTCTTTCTTTCTTTCTCTCCCCCTTGTCTCTCTCAGTATTTCATTTCTCTCCATCTCTCTCTCTCTCTCTCTCTCTCTCTCTCTCTGAGCAGGTGTTTGACTGACTGTTGTTGTGTGAGCCATATGGTGTAACTCAGAGAGTATATCAGTACGGGTGAACTTCTCACAAGGAACAAAGGTTCAAGACTCAGAGAGGAAAGAATAACGGACAGGGATAACCTCTATTATACAATTAAAGTCTAAAGCTGTAATTCTCTTTGCCTAATAGGCTAGTAAAACAGTAAGTTCATATAGGGACACTGGATCACATGAGGATCTCCTGAACAGCCTGGCAAGGAGTTGGAGGGTAACCCTGTGTGTGTGTGTGTGTGTGTGTGTGTGTGTGTGTGTGGTGGCAGCATGGCATTAGTAGACCAGTAAACTGCTCAACACCAGGAGAACAGCAGGTAAAGCTGGTTAGGAGGTGATTGGTGCCAACCATAGAATTAGGAATTAGAACTGGTTGCCAACACACAGACGTCCCCTAACTGGTCTCCCCCTCATAGTCATGAACCATTTGCCTTAGACACACACACCTCGTCCTGTTTGATTTGGTTGTGTTAGGTATGTAAGGGAGTCAGGCGCAGGAGAGCAGAATTTGGGTAGCAAACGGAGCCTTTTATTTCGGCGAACAAAACACACGGCACTAAGAACACTAAACACAATATGGGTTGACATAACCCAGCGCAAACCAGTCTAACGTGCACATACACTTTACAACAAACAATTCCACACACAGACATGGGGGGAACAGAGGGTTGAATACACGTCAAATCATGAGGGAATGTGAACCAGGTGTGTGGGAAAACAAGACAAAACAAATGGAAAAATGAAAGGTGGCGAGGGCTAGAAGACCGCTGACGTGGACCGCCGAACGCCGCCCGAACAAGGAGAGGAAGTCGTGACAGGTTGGTTCAATTTGCCAATTGAAAAACACAATACAACCACAAATGTGGATACAATTGCGTGCATTTTTTGTTGAGGATAACACAATATAAAATGTAAGTATTTCCATTGTGGTTCAAATGTTAAACATGTTACACATTCTCAGCTAAAGTATTACGGTAAACATCACATGGTCCAAATAATTCAACAGAAGTGCAAAGATCAAAACGTAATACATCTCCTTGGGAATAGCTTGCAGAACTAGACACACAGATCATGACGCGCATGCACACCTCACCCATGTACCTCTTCACCTAACACACACACACACACACACACACACACACACACACACACACACACACACAAGCAGCCACTCTCCACACCATCTATTCTCTTCCTCTCCCTGCATCCACCCATAACTTCACCCATCTGCTGCTTCAACCACTCATCTCCTCATCTCCTCTCTTTCGTTCACCCCTTAACCCTCCGTCCCTCAGCCTCTCATCCCAGTGGCGTGAGTTGAGGGACTGGCATCGCCCCTGCCACACTGTGTCTGTAGGAGATGTGTGTTTGTATTGACTTCATGTCCCAGCCCATGTCTCCCACTGTTCTCCACATGTAGTATTAGTTCCTCTGCTCTTTCTCCTTGACCCAGCCTGTCTGAACCAAACTTTACCACATCCTGCTGCGACTTTGTTCCAGGACTATGTTTGGTCACATCGTGTGTCAGAAAAAAAGGCTTGCTTGCTTTGTGTTCCTGTACACACACCCTGTCTGTGGGGGAGGAGTGGGGGAGGAGGGGGAGACGAGGGGGGAGGTCAGACAACTCTTTACCCTCCCAGTGGTTGGCCAGTTAAATCGTTCCACAGGTGAAGCAGAGGGCCAGCCTACCTTCCTGGTTGCCTGCCTTCTTCAGGCGTGGGGGCCGGAGCCGGGGAGAGGATTGTCCTTGTCTGGTCACGTCTCTGAGGCCACGGTCGGGCACAACCCCTCTCCTCCTCTCTGGTTCCCTCTCTCCTTTCCTCCACCTCTTTTCCTCCTCTCCGCTTTTCTGTCTCACCTGGGAGCCCGAGCACCGCCGGCCGGAGGGGATTAAGGTGATGGATTCTCTAACACACACAAACACACATGCACATAGGAATGTACACACATGCACGTAGGAATTCACAAACACACACACACACCTCCTGCTTTCTCACACCAGGCCCTCTAATCACAAGGTGTAAAGGGAACCCGTCGACTTTGGACCACGAGCGTTACATTTAATACGGCCCCCACACGGAACCAATTCACATCCCACACACACTCTCACACTCCATATGCCAGACGGGAGACACACACACTGTCATACTCTGTTTCGCTGGGATGGGGAGACACCAGGCAGAGAGAGAGAGAGAGAAGGAGAGACCTCTTTTCTTTTGCACGGTCTTGTGTAATATCAACTCAAGAGACTTCAACAATGTTCATATTTATTACAATTCCAGTGCAATGAGGTAATCTACACATCTGCATTGTTTACAGCAATGATTTGATGTGACCATAGAAAATTGCTTTGATTGCGTGCGACACAATAATTCTCTTTTAAAATCCACTGAAATATCATGCCACTTGTTCTAGCTTAGCAAATCTTTAGTCCTCTAAAGATTTGCATTGTTGGCCGTCTAACAACCATGTTACCCTCCAAGATACTACGGCTCTGCTTCACCTCGCCGTATCACTCTCAACAGGGGTAAACAAACAGTCCAGCTGGATTTAGATGTTCACAACAAGGCACATTTCTGCCGCAACGACACAAAAGTCATGTTCCAATCGAAACTGAAGAGGTTTTCAGCCAAGACAGAGTCGGTATAATTATTTCAAACACGGGAAAGCAAATCACTTTAGGACGTGGATTTACATCTCATTAAGGCCATACAAAGACAGGATTACCCAAACAGACAGGGAAACTAGTCCTCATCTCCTACGGATGAATGGAACCAGATACGCGCTCGGTTGTGAGAGACAATATAAAAGCAACTATCGATCATATTTGTTAAATATAGCTTGTTAAAAATATATAAATCAGTGTAATAAAGAAAAAGAACGAAATAGAATAGTCATGTTTTGAACAGGTTGCTAACGTTGCTAAGCTAAGCACTAAGCTTAGCACCCTAACATTGGATATAATGCAATGCTGTATATAAACTCAGGGTTGCAGATGCTATGTATTGGCCAATGAGAGGCTTTGAAGCCACCGGTCGACCATATTGGCTCTCCCCAGAAGAACCAGTCCTCCATAGGAATTCTACTGTATTTGAATGTTTCAAGGAACAAAAGTACATGCATTCAAAACAAATGTGGTTGTGTTGTGGACAGTGACATTTTAACTTTCAAAAATATATAATTTAAGGACTTTTTTTTAAATGTATTTTCTTTACATTTTTGTATGTTTAGCTCACATAATATCATTTTAAAGTATGTCCTAAGGTTTCTGTAGGAGACAAAACGTGGCAAAAACCAATGTAGATATTAATAAATGCATTGCTGTAGCTCCCAAAATAATTTTTTGCAATGTTGGGAGAGTGCCAAGATGGAGCTAAAAGCAGAGCTGCCATATCAGTCGGCGCCATCTAAATCGATTTTGTGGAGAAGGTGGAAAGCTTCAAGTTCCTCGGTGTACACATCACTGACAATCTGGAATGGAAATGATCTGTCCACCCACACAGACAGTGTGGTGAAAAAGGCGCAACAGCTCCTCTTCAACCTCAGGAGGCTGAAGACATTTGGCTTGTCACCTAAAACCCTCACAAACTTGCACAATTGAGAGCATCCTGTCGGGCTGTATCTCAGCCTGGTACGGCAACTACACCGTCCGCAACCGCAGGACTCTCCAGAGGGTGGTGTGGTCTGCCCAACACATCACCGGGGGCAAACTACCTGCCCCCCAGGATATCTACAGCACCCGATGTCACAGGAAGGTCAAAAAGATCATCAAGGATATCAACCACCCGAGCCACGGCCTGTTCACCCCCCTATCATCAAGAAGGCGAGGTCAGTACATGTGCATCAAAGCTGGGACTGAGAGACTCAAAAACAGCTTCTATCTCAAGGCAATCATACTGTTAAATAGCCATAACCAGCTGGCTTCCACCCAGTTACGCAACCTTGCACCTTAGAGGCTGCTGCCCTATATATATATAGACTTGGAATCACTGGCCACTTTAATAATGGAATGCTAGTCACTTTAATAATGTTTACATATTGCTTTACTCATCTCATATGTATATACTGTATTCTATTCTACTGTATTTTAGTCAATGCTCAATTTCAGTTGCTCAATCTAATATTTATATATTTCTTAATTCCATTATTTTACTTATAGATTTGTGTATTGTTGTCAATTGTTAGATATTACTGCACTGTTGGATCTAGGAGCACAAGCATTTCGCTACACTCGCAATAACATCTGCTAAATATGTGTATGTGACCAATACAATTTGATTTGATTTGATTTGACTTCAAGATGGAGGCACCCTCACTGTCAGAGATCTAGTGTATAGTATATTCACTACCGTTCAAAAGTTTGGGGTCACTTAGAAATCCTTGTTTTTGAAAGAAAAGCAAAATGTTTTGTCCATTAAAATAATATCAAATTGATCAGAAATACAGTGTAGACATTGTTAATGTTGTAAATGACTATTGTAGCTGGAAACGGCAGATTTTTTTATGGAATATCTACGTAGGCGTACAGAGGCCCATTATCAGCAACCATCACTCCTGTGTTCCAATGGCATGTTGTGTTAGCTAATTCAAGTTCATAATTTTAAAAGGCTAATTGATCATTAGAAAACCCTTTTGCAATTATGTTAGCACAGCTGAAAACTGTTGTGTCTGATTAAAGAAGCAACAAATCTGGCCTTCTTTAGACTAGATGACTATCTGGAGCCAGTTTGTGCTCTTCTGTGAAGGGAGTAGTACACAGCGTTGTACGAGATCTTCAGTTTCTTGGATTTCTCGCATGGAATAACCTTCATTTCTCAGAACAAGAATAGACAGACAAAGAAAGTTATTTGTTTCTGGCCATTTTGAGCCTGTAATCGAACACACAAATGCTGATGCTCCAGATACTCAACTAGTCTAAAGAAAGCCAGTTTCATTGCTTCTTTAATCAGAACAGCAGTTTTCAGCTATGCTAACATAATTGCAAAAGGGTTTTCTAATTATCAATTAGCCTTTTAAAATTATGAACTTGGATTAGCTAACACAACGTGCTATTGGAACACAGGATTGATGGTTGCTGATAATGTGCTTTTCTTTCAAAAACGAGGACATTTCTAAGTGACCCCAAACTTTTGAACGGTAGTGTAAGTCATTGATATTATGCAGTATGGGTTAGGTACATTATGTCGTGGAAGGGCAGCCATTTACTCTGACCCGGTTTGACAATTTAAAGGTATTGAAGTTACGTTTCCAAAACTTTGTCTGCTTTGGATAAAAGTGCCTATCGAATGGTGGTAATATTATTGTAACATTTTGGGACACATATTGGATGGTAGCATGGTCTTAACTTTAAGATGTTCCTTCCTCTTCCCTCCAGTCTGGCTTACTGTAATGAAATCCTTTAAACCTTTCCTCCTTTCTTGGAAAGATCTACTGCTCTCCATCTTCCCTCCGCCTCCTCACCCCTCTCTTTCCTCCCTTTGCACCCACCCCCTATCCTCAAACTCCTTGCTCCCCCACCTAGCCATCCACTCATGGTAGCAGCAGACTGTCAATTTCCTTCCCTCTCTTTACCCCCTCTCCCCCCCCATTTCCTTAGCCTCTCTCACCTCCTTTCTCAGTCCCTAGAAAGGTGATTGACTTGTATAATTGGCTCAAGAGATGACAATCGACTGTGTGTATGTGTGGGGCAGCTGATCCAGCCAGCTGACTGCTAGCCTAATTGGCAGCTTGTTAAGCAATTTGGATCCTGGAGAGGATGTATTGATGTCTGTGTGAACAGACTTGTACGTAGGAGCTGGGTCACACACGCACGCAATTGGAAAGAACAGCCTTCACAAAGGTCTATGTGACTGATGCATTTCCTTTGTGCACATGCACTGCTCAAAAAAATAAAGGGAACACTTAAACAACACAATGTAACTCCAAGTCAATCACACTTCTGTGAAATCAAACTGTCCACTTAGGAAGCAACACTGATTGACAATACATTTCACATGCTGTTGTGCAAATGGAATAGACAACAGGTGGAAATTATAGGCAATTTGCAAGACACCCCCAATAAAGGAGTGGTTCTGCAGGTGGTGACCACAGACCACTTCTCAGTTCCTATGCTTCCTGGCTGATGTTTTGGTCACTTTTGAATGCTGGCGGTGCTTTCACTCTAGTGGTAGCGTGAGACGGAGTCTACAACCCACACAAGTGGCTCAGGTAGTGCAGCTCATCCAGGATGGCACATCAATGCGAGCTGTGGCAAGAAGGTTTGCTGTGTCTGTCAGCATAGTGTCCAGAGCATGGATGCACTACCAGCAGACAGGCCAGTACATTAGGAGATGTGGAGGAGGCCGTAGGAGGGCAACAACCCAGCAGCAGGACCGCTACCTCCGCCTTTGTGCAAGGAGGAGCAGGAGGAGCACTGCCAGAGCCCTGCAAAATGACCTCCAGCAGGCCACAAATGTGCATGTGTCTGCTCAAATGGTCAGAAGCAGACTCCATGAGGGTGGTATGAGGGTGGGGGTTGTGCTTACAGCCCAACACCGTGCAGGACGTTTGGCATTTGCCAGAGAACACCAAGATTGGCAAATTTGCCACTGGCGCGAGTCTGGAGACGCCGTGGAGAACGTTCTGCTGCCTGCAACATCCTCCAGCATGACCGGTTTGGCGGTGGGTCAGTCATGGTGTGGGGTGGCATTTCTTTGGGCAGCCGCACAGCCCTCCATGTGCTCGCCAGAGGTAGCCTGACTGTCATTAGGTACCGAGATGAGATCCTCAGACCCCTTGTGAGACCATATGCTGGTGCGGTTGGCCCTGGGTTCCTCCTAATGCAAGACAATGCTAGACCTCGTGGCTGGAGTGTGTCAGCAGTTCCTGCAAGAGGAAGGCATTGATGCTATGGACTGGCCCGCCCGTTCCCCAGACCTGAATCCAATTGAGCACATCTGGGACATCATGTCTCGCTCCATCCACCAACGCCACGTTGCACCACAGACTGTCCAGGAGTTGGTGGATGCTTTAGTCTAGGTCTGGGAGGAGATCCCTCAGGAGACCATCCGCCACCTCATCAGGAGCATGCCCAGGCATTGTAGGGAGATCATACAGGCACGTGGAGGCCACACACACTACTGAGCCTCATTTTGACTTGTTTTAAGGACATTACATTAAAGTTGGATCAGCCTGTAGTGTGGTTTTCCACTTTAATTTTGAGTGTGACTCCAAATCCAGACCTCCATGGGTTGATAAATTGGATTTCCATTGATTATTTTTGTTTGATTTTGTTGTCAGCACATTCAACTATGTAAAGAAAAAAGTATTTAATAAGATTATTTCATTCATTCAGATCTAGGATGTGTTATTTTAGTGTTCCCTTTATTTTTTGAGCAGTGTATAATAATATTTGCCCGGCCAAATGCTACACCACGCCCACAGACGTTAGTTTCTTGCAACTAGCTCTCACAGTCCCACGTCAGAATTAAACGTTCATCTGAATTGTCAAATTTCAACGTTTTTAAGTTTCTAAATGTCAAATTTCAAAGTGTTTAAGGTTAAGTTTAGGCATTTCATATTTTTAAGGTTAGGGTTAAGTTCAGGCATTAACTCTGAATGTTCTATCACTGGATTCAAACTTGCAACCTTTGGAATCAGAGGCAGATGTGTATGCCTATCCACCATCCCCGTCTACAATGCCCTAGCAAAACCGAAACCTACTTGAAGGTAACAGCGCTCACTGTTGCCCCTAGTGGCCAATATCCACATAATCTCCCGATGTCCTCAGACATGGATGGACTTCGAATACTGACTTGTATCCCGGGTGACCGGGTTGGTTTCTTCTCCGCAATGAGTCTGGATCCGACCATTTCTAGAACGCAAACACATTCTAACCGTTCTGATTGGTCCCAGAAACCGATGGACTGGGCCAGAGCCAGAACACGTGGGTAAAGCAACATTATGAAAATGTGTCATTGGCTTTGAAATGCTGATTGGATAGAGATGATCCAATCGCTGGGGAAGGCGGTCCACCCACTTGTCCCACACCGACCTGATTGCAGCTAGCTTGTCTATCTGGTCTGGTGTCTCGGTTATCGAAGCGGATAATCCTGGAAATAATGTGGAAGTTTTCCAGAGAAATTGTTGCACGGAAAAGTTCTCTGCCAGTTTCTGCATCCCACAGGGATTCTGTGGATTCCCAATTGGATATGAAAACACCAGGAAGGATAAGAACCCCAAAGTATGCATGTAAATGAGTTCGGTCCATCTCCTTCCATCTCTCTCCAAAAACACGCCTTCCCTCCAAATTAGTACAGTCCAGAATGATTTTCTGGATGGTGTCTGGGATGAACAGTTCAAAAGAAGACTTTATGTCCTGCAGATGAGTAACCGCCATTCACTCAGGGTAAAGACTGCGAGAAAAGTCAGAGACAGGCAGACAGGCAGGGAGACAGACAGGTTCTTGGTGTTATGTTGAAACAGCAGGCCCAGGGAGGAGGAAGACAGAGTGAATGCACACAGCAAACCTTTTTGTTTATTTTTGACTTGTTTTCACCTACACACACACTTTTCCACACTTTTATTACCCTCGGGTCCAGTGGACCAGAACATCACATATGTAATATAAATGTGTAGGGGGATGCACAGTGTGCACTCAATGAAAATGTGTTATTTTACGTTCTTCAAAGAAAATGAGCCAAGACCAATGAGTCTCAGGTTGAAAAAATAATTCATTGTGTAATTTTTCTTTTAGTAAACATTGAAAATGGGTCCCACAGACCTGAACACCACACAAGGGTTAAACAAACAATATTGGAATCACCATGGTGACAACAACCATAAATTGTCAACTCAATCTGATTGATAGATTAAGATAGAATATGAGATTAGCTATAATACTGCATATTTTTGTCTCTGCCCCATAAATATATATATTTTTTTAACGCCATTTTTTATTTTATTTACAATTATTATTTTCAGAGGGTTGGGGGGGCTTGCTCTGACCTTCCGGGGAAGCCCAAGGAAACTGCGCTATGCCACTGGTTACCATTTGTTTTGTTAGCCTACATTTGAGTGTGTGTGTCCGTGTGCGTGTATGTTTGTGTGTGCAACAGCGTCTCTGCTTCCTCAGGCGGCTAGAGAAGTTCGGCATGCCCCCCCCCCCCTCTCCAAATTGTAATGCTGCACCATCGAGGGTGTCCTGGCTGGCTGCATCACGGCCTGGTACGGAAACTACTCCTTACATGACCACAAGGCCCTTCATTGGGCAGTCCTATACCCATGCTCCACCAATACAAGACATCTACTCCAAGTGGTGCTTGAGGAAGGCCTGCAACGTCATCAAGTATCCAGTTCACCTGTCACGCCCTGACCATAGAGAGCCCTTGGTTCTCTGTGGTGTTGAGGTCAGAGCGTGACTAGGGGGGTGTTCTAGTCATTCTATTTCTATGTTGGTGAGTTGTATGGTTCCCAATTAGAGGCAGCTGGTAATCGTTGCCTCTAATTGGGGATCATATTTAGGAATCCCTTTCGCCCACCTGCTTTGTGGGATATTGTTTTGTTGAGTGCTGATGTAAGCGCTGTTTGTTCACGGTCGGTGTTTGTTTATTGTTTGTT
Source organism: Salmo trutta (assembly GCF_901001165.1). NCBI lineage: Eukaryota > Metazoa > Chordata > Actinopteri > Salmoniformes > Salmonidae > Salmo > Salmo trutta. The sequence goes on from NC_042981.1 coordinate 36,757,916, forward strand.
GTAGTTTCACTTTGGATTAAAAGTATGTGGAACTCAAATCACGCTGCGCCTTGGTCCGTCTTTCCTCACGATCGGGACATCACCCCAGCCACAGACTATTTTCTTTGTTGACGTCTGGCAGACGGTACCAGAGCATCGGGTTCCGGATCTCCCAGCTCAGAGACATTTTTTACCCACAAGCCATCAGACTACTGAACTCTTGAACCGGGACTGACTGCCTCTACAACAACATTTTCTTGCACTGACTCCCTGCACCTTACGACACATGTGTCCAGTGTCCAGTGATCCAATCACTGGACACTTTAATAAATGGATCACTATTCACTTTAAACAATGCCACTTTAAATAATGCCACTTTAATAATGTTGACATATCTTACATTACTCATATCACATGTATATACTGTATTTTATACCATCTACTGCACCTTGCCTATGCCGCTCGGCCATCGCTCATCCATATATTTACATGTATATATTCTCATTCACCCCTTTAGATTTGTGCGTATTTGGTAGTTGTTGGGGAATTGTTAATTACTTGTTAGATATTACTGCACTGTTGGAACTAGAAGCACAAGCATTTCGCTACACTTGCATTAACATCTGCTAACCATGTGTATGTGACCAATAAAATTTGATTTGATTTGATGTACACACGGTCACACATAGGCTCGAACACACACACACACACACACACACACACACACACACACACACACACACACACACACACACACACACACACACACACACACACACACACACTTCATGACTACCACTACTGCACAATGTCTGTAATCAATTGCACATGTGTAAATATCTTTCATTAATTTGAGTGCCTTGTATTACATTTCTGTTACATTTTTTATCCTGTTTTTATTCATTGTGCTTTTATTGTTTTGTTCTCTTTTAATTAATTTTCACATGGAACTAGATAGAGCCATCTACACACAAACACATTATAATATTGTAATCTTGTAGTATTGTACATTTGTAATAATAGAGTAATAATGTAATAAAGTAATGTATTGTTTTATTTTTGATGTAGGCTCTTGTTTTGTTGTGATGTCATTGTTTTAATCCTGTTTGGGCTCCAGGAAGAGTAACTGCTGCATTGGCAGCTGTTAATTGGGAACCTAATAAATACTAAATACTAATTTGTTGCATTGTCAAGTGGGGAATCTGCAAGTAAGCATTTTGTTACACTGTGCACACCATGTACAGTATATCATGTGTATAATGTATGACTAATAAACAAACTTGACTTGACAACTTGTGTGTGTGATGGAAGCAGTGAAGTGTCCTCAGATGAGTCTCCTGTGCCTCTGGCAGCTGAACAGGTGTGGAGGCTGTGTCTAATTAGGTTAACTGAAGGAGGCTATGGCAAAACGGTAACTATGACAAGGCTATACAGTGGAAATACATTTGACTGTAATTATAGCGTAGTAAATACATTAAAACAAGATAAAAAAAGCAAAGGAAATCTACTGAACCAGTGTATCTTAATATTACACAATAAAGTAGCCTGCAAAATAAAATGGCAACTTACAAGCTACATTTTTTTGCCAAGGTTTAAGTTGGTGGATCACAGGCCTTTTGAAAGTATAGTCCATTAAGGCTAGAAAGGTTAAACATGCATTGTAGCAAAGCTGTCAAAAGCAAGACCTTTCCCATTTTCACACGCTGATGTTAAGGCCAGGCTCAGCCAAAACTGAAAATAGATATGAATACCATGAATATGTCTTATTAGACTACCTGATGTTAGAGCCGAAAGAAGGAGGGATGAGAGAGGAAGTGAGAGGAAGAGAGTGAGTGAGTGAGTGAGTGAGTGAGTGAGTGAGTGAGTGAGTGAGTGAGTGAGTGAAAAATAATGCAGAAAGAGAGGCAGGGAGAGAGAGATGGAGAGTGTGAGAAAGAGAGACAGGAGAAGAGAAGAAAAATAAAGAAAGAGATTGTAGACAGTGCATGATAAGGGGAGAGAGAGAGAGAGAGAGAGAGAGAGAGAGAGATGAAAGAAAGAAAGAGACAGAGGGAGGAAGTTAATTTGGAGATTGTGGGCAATAATACGACCAGTAACCCACGACACACAGTGACCGCGCACCCTGCCTGATTCACGGCATTGTGGGTAGGGAAGGACAGAACAGCGATAGGATTTGAAAGGCGTTCCGCTTGGGTACCCAGCTGATTTGCATTCAACGATGGAGACACAAGGACACACACGCATACACACATGGCTTCAGGGGGACTGGATACGGTCAACACCCCTAATTAAGACAATCCTCTATTCCAAAATACCTGAGAGAGAGAGAAAGAGAGAGAGATGCCGAAAGAGAGAGAGAGAGAGAGAGTGGAGGCAGAAAGAGAGAGAAAGAGAGGCAGAAAGAAAGAAAGAAAGAATGAAAAAAAGAGAGAGATAGAGAGAGAGAAAGGGGAAAAAATTGAGAGAGAGAGAGATGGAGAGACGAAGAAAGAGAGAGAGAGAGAGATGGAGAAAAAGAGAGAAAGAGATGGAGAGATAAAGAGAGAGAGAGAGGTGGAGAGATAAGGAGAGAGATGGAGAGATAAAGAGAGAGATGGAGAGATAAGGAGAGAGAGGGGGACAGAGAGACAGAGAGATGGAGAGATACAGTACATGGAACAGGCTGGCCCACTAAAACCTGGCTCTCCACATTGCTTTTTGGGGATGTTATTTTTCGCTTTACGATTCTGATAATTATGATATTAGAAAGGAGCGAACGATAAGTTCCTGATGCGATTGTTCCCCCGTCTCCCTTTTATTGCAGAGCATCAGAGAGAGAGAGGGACTCGTCAATGAGTAATTTTCCTTTCTTTTACAGCAGCATAAATTTAACGGGGAAATATGCGGGGAGAAATCCTTTTAGCGGGTGATTTATGGGCGTCTGATGGTGGAATCATAGATCACTGAGGCCACGGCAGACACTGATGGGCCGGATGAGGGCCACTAATGCCCACAGAACAAAATGTAACCAATCTGTGGAGGCCCTCAACCATGCAATAGGCCTAATAGAAACTCCCAAACTGTCTGCCTGTCACTGCTGACGACAAGGAGAGAGGGAAGGGGGAGGGAGGGAGGACTGGAGAGAGAGGGGGGGTGACTGTGGAGGGAGGTTATAAATGTACCTGTTGTGAAAGGAGGGAGTGAGAGAGAGAAAGCCCAGGTGTATACTTGACTGCTCTGTCGTTCGCTCGCAGAGGGGACCCTAAATGCCAAGCTAAAAAAGACATCCATAAAAGTGGTAAACAAATAAATAAATAATAAAAAAAAAGAACAAAGTGATGTGTGAGCGCATACACAAACACGCACACACCGGCAGAGCTTTAATCAGGGCCAGCGAAGACAGTTACACACAGGAAAGCCACCGGTCCTGTTTCTATTAAAACAAAACCACATTATCTGGCAGTGGCTACAGAGTACACATTAGATGCATCTTTTAGGACGTGAAATCTCTCCTGAGCCTCGTTTAAACACAGGGCCTCATCAGAGGTCACTTAGGAACAAGTGAACAAAGGTATTATGGGAGGGACTTACAACAGAAAGTGACACGGCAATTAGAGTTACCAATCACAGTCAGAGGTTTGTTCACTGGGATGTCGAAAATGTTTTTCTTCTATACAGTGGTCAGTCATAGGTCTTGGGTGAGAAGGTGTAACATAGCCAATGCTGTTCAAATGCTACACACCCTCACACACACAATGTGAACACTTTAATCACCTTGATGTGTTCCATGGCTGTGGTCCACGCACACACACACACACACACGCACACACATACTCGCGCTAGTGTCCTCCACACAATATAAAACCTCAGCTCACCTCAATGTATTTATCATAAA
>NC_042981.1:36766768-36776018 GCF_901001165.1 Salmo trutta
AATACACCTTTCTTTTTCTTGGGAACAAGACGTGCCTGCCACTTGGCCTCCGCCTCTCTATTCTTCTGCTCCTCCCGTTCCTTCGCCATCTCCTCCCTCTTCTTAGCTTCCAGTCTCTTCCTCTCCTTCTCCCTCCTCTTCTCCTCCTCCCACTGCCGCTCCCACTCAGAGCCAGTGTCCTCAGATGAACTCACCGATATCGCTGACTCATTTCCTGGGTCCTGGTGTGTTGTCGTCTTGACAACTTGATTTTGATGAAACATCTGGGTTCCCCCCTGGACAGCGAACTCCTTCCTCCTGCTCTCCTCCAACTCCTTAAGTTGCTGTTGCTTCTCCTCCTCCTCCCTCATATCACTGAAAAAAAGTGCCCACTGGCGCTGCTGTTCTGCTTCCATTTTGGGTGCCTCAGATCTCTTCCTGTCCTCACCTTTAGCCTTCTTCCAGGATTCCTGCAGGACTTTCAGGCTCACCTGTTCCATTAAATTGACGGATTCATATAGTTTACATTTACATGTTTGACCATCGGGCAAGAAGTGCAATCACATACATTGAAATTGGGAAGGACTGAAATGGTTTTGTTTGCCCCCCCCCCCCCCCCCCCCCCCACACACCCTCCAATGTAGGAAAAGTGGGAGTTATTTGTAAAAAAAGATTTATAAATAAAGTGTTGGAGAAAGCATTACCTGTTCTAGTAGCTTCTTCTCCTCCTCTTTCCTCTTGTCCTCCTCCCTATTCATCAGGCGCGCTTCTTCCTTCTTCTTCTCCTCCTTTCTCACCCTTTCCTCCTCCTTCTTCCTCTCTTCCAGCTCTTTCTGTTTCTTCTTCGTCAATTTCCCCGACACAATCTCTTCCTCCTCACTGTCCTCATCCCAGTCACTCAGTTCTGTCTCTGTGGAAGTCTGCTTTTCTTGCTTTGTCTCTTTTGTCTTTTTCTCACTCTGTTCACCCTCAGACCTCTTCTTCACGACCTCGCTCTTCTGTTTCTTATTCATCTCCAATTTCACCGCCCCAATCTCTTCCTCCTCACTGTCCTCATCCCAGTCACTCAGTTCTGTCTCTGTGGAAGTCTGCTTTTCTTGCTTTGTCTCTTTTGTCTTTTTCTCACTCTGTTCATCCTCAGACCTCTTCTTCACGACCTCGCTCTTCTGTTTCTTATTCATCTCCAATTTCACCGCCCCAATCTCTTCCTCCTCACTGTCCTCATCCCAGTCACTCAGTTCTGTCTTTGTGGAAGTCTGCTTTTCTTGCTTTGTCTCGTTTGTCTTTTTCTCACTCTGTTCACCCTCAGACCTCTTCTCCTCCTCCTCTATCACTCGCTTAGCCTCTATTTTCTTCTTCTTCTCCAACTTTATTTCCCTCTCCTCAGACGCCTCCTTTTCCTCTGCCCTCACAGCCTTCTCACTCCTCCTTTCCTTTTCTGTCTCAACCCGTCCGACACCGTCTTCAGACATCGTTCTGTTGTCTTCCGTCAAACCAACTGCCTCACTTCCAATGTTACTATCAATCCCAGTTTCTCGACTCTTCCTCTCCTCCTCTCTCTGTCCCTTCTCTTCTCTCTCACCGAGTCTCTCACTCACACTCGGTATCTCGTCCTTCTTGTCCCCCTCCTCGATTTGCCTCTTTTCTTCCTCTCTTCGAATGTCATGCCGTGTTTTCTCCTCGTCTGCTTTCTGTGAAAGAGGAGGGGAAGAGACAGAGAGAAACACGGAGATAAAAAGAGGACATTGCAGCTAATCGGTAAACAAACTACAGATTGAATGTTCGTTTTTGACATGTGAGATGTACAAAAGTCATATAGCACTTCCCTACTCTACAGCACACATAAAAACAGATAAGAGGATACTGTTAATAAATGGTGTCCTGCTCATTGCTATCCCTTGATAACAATGTATAGCTGTGTTTACATTTAGCCACCCATACAGACCCTATGGCCAAGCAGCAAGTGTAAATGAGAGGTGTTTTCTCTTACCACAGAGCATTTCTGTCTGCCTTGATCGGCGCTCTGCTTAACACTTCTCTTCACTTCCTGGTTCTCGCTCTGAGTTTCCATTCTCACTACCTGGTTCTGAGCCCTGCTCTGGACTTCCATATTTAGTCCCTGGTTCTGAACCCTGCTCTGGACTTCCATATTCAGTTCCTGGTTCTGAACCCTGCTCTGGACTTCCATATTTAGTCCCTGGTTCTGAGCCCTGCTCTGGACTTCCATATTTAATTCCTGGTTCTGAGCCCTGTTCTGGACTTCCATATTTAGTTCCTGGTTCTGAGCCCTGCTCTGGACTTCCATATTTAGTTCCTGGTTCTGAGCCCTGCTGTGGACTTCCATATTTAGTCCCTGGTTCTGAGCCCTGCTCTGGACTTCCATATTTAGTCCCTGGTTCTGAGCCCTGCTCTGGACTTCCACATTTAGTCCCAGGTTCTCTAGCTTGCTCTGAAACATCCTTAGTGACTTTCTCTCCTTCCTGATTTGTTCAGCCTCGGACCTGAGAGAGAACACCTTCCTGTTCACAGACATCACTCTGTGGTCAACCTCCTTTCTCTTCTCCACTATCTCCCTCTCCATCCTGTGCACCTCTCTCTCCCTTCTGTCCGCATCCCTTTGTTGCTTGGCCAGATGTGCCCTCTCTCTCGTTCTCTCCTCCTCCTCCCTTTTCTTTTCCTCCCTCTCCTTGTTTCTCAGGAAGGTTTCCCTTTCTCTTTTCTCTTCGTGGGAACGGATACGCTGCATTTCCACAAGCATCTGGTATCTTTTCTCTTCCTCCTTCCTCTCACCACGGCTCTGGTTTCTCTCCTTCCCTCTCGCTCCGTCCCCTTGGCAGCGGCGGCACCCCTCATTCATCTCCTCCACCTCTTTTCCTCTCCTTCCATCTCCCTCTTCACTCCTCTTTTTCATCCCGATGTTTTCCGTCCTCCTCTCCTCTCCGTCCATCTCTCTCTCCAGCTGATCGCTGGCGGGGTCGTCCGTCTCTCGGAGGTTCTCGATGACTCTCCTCCTCTGAGGAAGGTCCATAATCAGCAGCTTGAACACCTTAGAAATAGTAAGACATTTTTTTTTATTAGCAAAGCATTCAAACATTACACTCAAAAAAGTGAACTTAAACAAAAACCTGGTTTTAACATGTAACAACAACATGAAAAACAACATATGCACTTCTTATGCTCTGGCAAAAAGCTCAGGAATGCAGCTTGAGATAAAGAAACTGGTATTACTATTTAGTGGAACTATTAACCCTCATATTGTCCTTCCCTGTGGCTCAGTTGGTAGAGCATGGTGTGTGCAACGCCAGGGTTGTGGGTTCGTATTCCCACGGGGGTCCAGTACAAAAAAAATGTATGCATTCACTACTGTAAGTCGCTCTGGATAAGAGCGTCTGCGAAAATGACAAAAAAAAAAAAATGTTAAAAATGTTGTGGGTCAATTTGAACCATTTCCACTTTTGAGTTGTCTAAAATACTAGTTAACCTCTTTTTTTCACCATGAAATGAAAAGACCCTCATTTAGGGTCATGAACCGAACTTCACAATGTGGACACTGATGTGTTGTGGAATCTCTGTGTAGATTTTGTATACAAACACAATGTTGTGGTTCATTTTAACCCGGAGGCTTTCATGGGTATAGATATTTTGCACAGGTCGAAAAAAAAAAGAATACATCGTTGATGTATTTAGTTTTGACTGGTTCTGGTTGTACTTTTATAATTATGTTTGGGTGAAAAGGAGCTTTCCTCAAGCTTCTCCTTCTCGGTGAGAGAGCAGCAGGTCTTTGACGCAAAAAATGAGCTCCAAATAGAAAATGCTTGTTTGTGATTAAGGAAATATGTTTAACAACTAGTTCTTAAATATAGAGTTTTGAAATCAATTGTTCTTGTATTTCTTCCTTCTGAAAGGTCTGACAAGACAAAATAAAGTTTGGTCTGTTTTTACTTGGTTCTTTGACTGTCTTGAGTGTGTTTAAAATGTGAGGGTCTATCCGACCCATATCACATTGGACGTCATATTTCTTCCAGTAAAAACACCAGTGTTAATAAGTAATATCATGTTAACAGAAGACGAATTTGAGCTAAATTGTAAATACCATGTCCCTCTGAGCCTTCTCCCTCCGTCTCCACTCCTGCTGTATCTCAACGATCCAGCTCTCCACCTCCCTCTTCCGGTTGCTGAACTTCTTCTCCGTCCATCTTCTCTCCTCACAGAGCTTCTCCTGGAGATGAGAGTCAAAGAAGTCCTTCCACGCCTCCTCCTCCTCCTTCTCAGTCAGGAACTTCATCACTTGTTCCTGAGGAGAGAACCAGTGATGAAGAAAAGAATGGAAGTACGTAGAAAAACACAGTAGCGCCGGAAAGAATTCAGACCGCTTGACTTTTTCCACATTTTGTTACGTTACAGCCTTATTCTAGAATGTATTAAATAAAAACGTTTCCTCGGCAGGGACTGGGAGACTAGTCAGGATTGAGGGAAAGATGAACGAAGCAAAGTACAGAGAGATCCTCAGACTGGAGTGAAGATTCACCTTCCATTAGGACAACGACCCTAAGTACACATTCAAGACAATGCAGGAGTGGCTTCGGGACAAGTCTCTGAATGTCCTTGAGTGGCCCAGCCAGAGCCTGGACTTGAAACCGATCGAACATCTCTGAAAAGAGATGTCCAACCTGACAGAGCTGAAGAGGTTCTGCAGAGAAGAACGGGAGAAACTCTCCAAATACAGGTGTGCCACGCTTGTAGCGTCATACCCAAAAAAGACGTGAGGCTGTAATCGCTGCCAAAGTTGCTTCAACAAAGTACTGAGTAAGGTGTCTGAATACTTATGTAAATGTGATATCTCCCCCAATTTCTTTTACAAATTAAAAACAAATAATCTAAAAACCTGCTTTTGCTTTGTCATTATGGGGTAGCTTGATGAGGGGAAAAAAGTATTTAATACATTTTAGCATAAGGCTGTAACATAACAAAATGTGGAAAAAGTCAAGGGGTCTGAATACTTTCCGAACGCACAGTAGATAATCAGAATAACGACATGCTCACATTACTGACTAGCTTTGAAGTAACCAGCACAAATCATTCTAAAAAAAAGAAGGAAAAGTCTCTTCTCACCTGGGAATGAAGTATTCCAGCAGAGTCTCCGTCAGAATACTTCTCATATATTTTCGACATTTAATCAACACTGGTATGAGATTTAAACACTATTTGTGTGAGCAAAGCAAAAAAGACTGTCAACTCATTTGCAAATCACACTGTTAAATTCTGGTCCGACATTCTGGTTCTAAATCCATGGGAACTATGACAACCGCCCTTATGATGTCACAACCAGGTCAGGATCATAGAATTAGGAATGAGTCATTTGACAGAATCTCTATGGTCATATATATACACTGAACAAAAATATAAATGCAAAAATTTAACAAGTTACAGTTCACATAAGGAAATCAGTCAATTTCAGCAGGGGCACAGCCATGTGTGGGCCTGGGAGGTCATAGACCCACTGGGGAGTCAGGCCCAGACAATCAGAATTCATTTCCCCACACAAAAGGCCTTTATTACAGACAAAAATACTCCTCAGTTTCATCAGTTGTCCGGGTGGCTGATCTCAAATCATCCCGAAGGTGAAGAAGCCGGATGTGGAAGTCCTGGGCTGACGTGTTTACATGTGGTCTGCGGTTGTGAGGCCGGTTGGACGTACTATCAAATTCTCTAAAACGACGTTGGAAGCGTCTTATGGTAGAGAAATGAACATTCAATTCTCTAGCAACAGCTCTGATGGACATTCCTGCAGTCAAGCATGTCAATTGCACGCTCCCTCAAAGCTTGAGACATCTGTGGCATTGCGTTGTGTGACAAAACTGCACACTTTAGAGTGGCATTTTATTGTCCCCAGTACAAGATGCACCTGTGTAAATGATCATGCTGTTTAATCAGCTTCTTGATATGCCACACCTGTCAGGTGGATGGATTATCTTGGCAAAGGAGAAATGCTCACTAACAGGGATGTAAACACATTACAGTGAAATAATTTGAGAGAAATAAGCTTTTTGTGTGTATGGAACATTTCTGGGATCTTTTATTTCAACTCATGAAACATGGGACCAACACTTTACATGTTGCGTTTATATTTTTGTTCAGTTTAATTCGAATAATTCTGATTCTATGGTCTGGACCCACTGTGACCCTTGTTACCATGGCAACATTTTCAATCAAATGTGTTACCTCTATCAATATGGAGGACTGTAGTGGAGTGAGTAGCCTCTAACCCACTTCGCTATCAATTTATGATACAGTTCACAAAGTTAGAGAAAACAAAGTTTTGATTTGGATTTGGATTTTTTTTCAAGTCACTTCCAACTCAATTTGAGAGAATATCACGGCAGTGTAATTTTTCTGACTTAACTTAATTCCCTCTTCTTCAAACTAATTTCCTATCAGCCTGTGATAACCCTCTGATTGAGGCTGGAGCTGGGGCTGGTCCATGGTAATTTCTCCACTTTATACTGTCTCCATCAAGGTAAAACCTACTCCACCTCACCCCTCATCCCAGCCCTGATCCTCCTTTAATACTGAACAGGACGGGTTGGACTCAGTCAGCATATAGTCACCTGGACCCCCATGTCTCTATGCTAATGTACCTCTTCTCCTCTCCCGGCTTCTGTCTTTTGCTATCCCTTCTAATACATTTAATACACCTCTTCTCCTCTCTTTTCTCTCCCTCCCTCTCAAACCCTCTCTCTCTCTCTCTCTCTCTCTCTCTCTCTCTCTCTCTCTCTGTTTTATCCCACTGTTTGCTCTTCTCTGAGATAAAGTCAGACAAATCAGACAAATACCACTTTTTTGAATAATGTAAGGTGTAATATAATGAACTCTCAGTGAATCCTCACCTTCATCTAATTTATATCTCATTTTATAGAGGAGAAAGAAATCAATTTTCTCTCTTATTATGATTCCTCTGCTCCTTAAATCCTGGCTTCTGGGTGCGTTCTCTCTCTCTCTTTCTCTTAATGTACAGGTCTTCTCTCCTCTCTGTTCATTTTTCATTCCTTCTCCCGCTCGCCGATTATCCCAGCGCATATCAAAGGCCCTCTAATGAAGATTCACAACATTTTCCCCTTCTCTACTAATACCTTATCAAAGAAGAATCTCGTTCCGGAAAATCAATTTTCTTTCATATTATTAAGTCCTCCTCCACTGCACTTGCATGCATGATTCTTTAGTTAGCGCAGAGCAACAGAGAGGGACTTAACCCTGAGCACCCACACACTCAATACAGATACGCTTATCTCATATCACATATCACATAGCTACTGCTATTCCCTGACTGGGAGATAGGAGGTTATAGGGAGGAGGAGAGGAGAGGAGAGGAGAGGAGAGGAGAGGAGAGGAGAGGAGAGGAGAGGAGAGGAGAGGAGAGGAGAGGAGAGGAGAGGAGAGGGAGATTAGGCTAGGGGAGCTGGACTAGGCCCTGCGATTGAGGATGAATATGCTCTGTGGTTGACGACAACTACGCTGGGTTGCAGGCATTGGGTCACTTAGTTTGGTTGTTTTGTTTAAAAAGAGCACGGTTGGGTTGTTGAGATATGACCCAGTGATGCTGGGGTTGTTGAGATATGACCCAGTGATGCTGGGTTGTTGAGATATGACCCAGTGATGCTGGGTTGTTGAGATATGACCCAGTGATGCTGGGTTGTTGAGATATGACCCAGTGATGTTGGGTTGTTGAGATATGACCCAGTGATGTTGGGTTGTTGAGATATGACCCAGTGATACTGGGTTGTTGAGATATGACCCAGCAGGTCAGATCAGAAGACTGGATGTGTGGCTTAGTAAACCCTAAACTTAACCCTTACCATAACCCTAACCCTAACCATATTAACACTTACCCAAACTCTTATTCGAAACCTAACCCTAATATGATAGAAGAACGACGCAACGGTATAGGGTACATGGTGATATCATAAAAAATGGGAAGGTACAGTACTCAAGTGTAAAGGTCAAAGAGGGCGGGCGGGAGACTAATGGTGCATCCAGACACAACATTAGAGAAAACATTTTTAGGTTCAATTCCTCATTTAAGCCTCGGGGGTGTAGAGTTTTCAGATGAAAGATCCATCGGGCTTCAATGGCACAGAACTTAAGATCAGTAACAGCATGATTAGCCTCAGGCATTAAATGTATAATAAAAGATGTCATATAAAAATTAAAATCATTGAGGAAAATTGAAATGGGCGGTGTACAAATGGAATTACATTCACTCTCCCGGGTGGCCAAAAAAGAACTATATGCAAGACACGCTCCTAATAGGCCACAAGTCCTGAACTTTTTTGTGTGTGTAAGCCCTAGAGTGGAGGCTGAATTGGCCCAGTGATAGAGTTGGACTGGGGCCTACGGTGGAGGTAGAATAGGTTCTATAGTGGAGCTAGAGTAGGCCCCGTGTTGCAGCGAGGTGCTGGGTGATAGATAAAGTGGGGCAGGCATAATGATGAGGCATCATGGATGTAAATGATACTCAGCGCTGGAGAGAGAGAAAGAGATGGGGGATGGGGGAGGTCTGGAAGAGGAGTGACCCAGGGAGAAGGGGAATAGATAAATGATCAAAAGGAGAGCAGAGCAGAGGGAGAAACAGAAGTGTTGGGGGTGGTGATGTATGTGGGCCTGTCAGAGAGGTCGCACAAGATGCAGTGTGCTCTTCCATAGGGGATACCCCCCCACCCCCCACACACACACCCTAATGACGTTATTCAGAGATAACACACTAAATCACACACACACACACATACATTGCAGAAGACACTATCATATCATCTTTCACTTCCTCCTACACATAACACAACTCCACGTTCCATCACACTCTGAAGAACAATCCTTTACTCTTCTGTTTTCTGATCGGGAATGACTGAGATCTGCTGTGAGAATGTTGCCCATATTCTGGTTCTCTCTCTCTCTCTTTCTGTGGTGCATTGACTGGGGAGAGAGAGAGAGAGAGACTGGGGGAGAGAGAGAGAGAGAGAGAGAGAGAGAGAGAGAGAGAGACTGGGGGAGAGAGAGAGAGAGAGAGAGAGAGAGACTGGGGGAGAGAGAGAGAGACTGGGGCAGAGAGAGAGAGAGAGAGAGAGACTGGGGGAGAGAGAGAGAGACTGGGGCAGAGAGAGAGAGAGACTGGGGGAGAGAGAGAGAGAGACTGGGGAGAGAGAGAGAGAGAGAGAGTCTGGGGGAGAGAGAGAGAGAGAGTCTGGGGAGAGAGAGAGAGAGAGTCTGGGGAGAGAGA
>NC_042981.1:36776118-36788618 GCF_901001165.1 Salmo trutta
CTATCGGAAGTCAACTCACAAATCCAATGTTTTATATTCCTGGGGAAAATAGTGATTTTTTTTCCTAATCTGATTTTCATGCAGTGATTTAAAGGAATTGATTTGGAAATTTTAAAAAAATGGTGATATCACTTGCTCTCATTTTGGAAATGCATTATGAATTGAATAAAAGTACATTACAGTCTCTTCTCTCTTCTCTCTCTTTCTCCCTCTCTCTCTCTCTCTCTCTCTCTCTCTCTCTTTCTCTCCCTCCATCTATCCGTCTCCGTTTCTGTGAACAGCAGTAGACACAGGGTGGACGGTATTGAGTGTAGACAGTATAGTGAGTAGTGTGGCTGTCTGACGACTGAACCGAATGCTGTGAGTGGCCTCTACTGGCTAACTGGGGGCAACATAAGTCATTTAGTACAGACGAGCTGCAGCACCGTCATATGATCTACACACACACACACACACACACACACGGATGCAAGCATGTACACAGAGGCCTGTAGTAACATAATATTTCAAATTTAGGCAAATCATGTGCAACATTCCACCGTACTTACTTGAGAAGGCTGTAGGCTGTGTGTGTAGTTATGAGTGTGTGATCGCATTGGTGTGGTATTTCAGCAGGTAGCCTAGCGGTTCATAGCGTTGGGCCAGTAACCAAGAGGTCGCTGGTTTGTATATCCGAGGCGCCGGTGTACTCTTGAGCAAGGCACTTAACCCTAATAGGTCTTGTAAGTCCCTCTGGATAAGAGTGCATACTAAATGTAAAATGTACATTTACGTATTCCTGGATGTAGGCCTACAGTATAGTAGGCCCTATGTGTGTGTTAGCAGCATAGCTCTAGCTAGCCTAGCGTGGGTGTTCTGCATTTTAGCATGTGTATGTTAGCAGCATAGCGCTAGCTAGCCTAGCGTGGGTGCTCTGCATTTTAGTATGTGTGTGTTAGCAGCATAGCGCTAGCTAGTCTAGCATGGGTGCACTGTGTTTTAGTATGTGTGTGTTAGCAGCATAGCGCTAGCTAGCCTAGCATGGGTGCACTGTGTTTTAGTATGTATAGAGTATGTGCGTGTTAGCGGGATAGCGCTAACTAGTCTTGCGTGGGTGCTAGTGAAGTGATGACTGGTCTTATGTAGAAACACAGCATGGATTTATGGATCTGTGCTAACAGAGGAAAGCAAACCCAGGAGACCATCCTTACATCAATACAACAATGAGAAGCATCGACCTATCACACAGCTAGATTTATCAGTGGGCCATACACCCATCAATACTGCTCTGGAGTTATGTACAGAGGAGCAACATGTGCATTGCTATTCTATCTAACACATCTCTGTGGAAGAGATGGGGACCAGGAAAACACTATGTTTCATTTGTTAGGTTTTTACTAGTTGGCTGGATTTAGGATAGTTAGCTGCAGATCGAGTCAGGTGTTGGAGATGTAACTTCGTTGCAGTTCAAGTAGAAACTCATGGTTATGGTCACGTGCAGTATCAACGGCAACACACTCCATAATCTACAGACGGCACCACACCAGGCAGGTCGTTCAAAATTGATGTCCAAATTGGACGTCTATCCGTGTCCTGAGGACATTGGGAAATGCTTATAAAACCGGTCACTAGGGGGCAACAGTGAGCGCTACTACCATCAAGTAGGCTTGAGTGTCCAATCCCAGTCATGGACACTTTTTTTAAATTTTGAGTTTTAACCCTATCCCAAACCTTAACCCTTACCGTAACCATTTTGAATGAGTGACTAAACTTAACCCTTAACTTCAAAAATGTATGTTTTGAGAAATGGAACGATACAGAGCAGCAGGAGCAACAAAAACACGTTTGGAGCAACTTCGAAAATTTGACGTTTGGAGAACGTGGATGAACGTCTAATTCTGCAGCGAGACTGTGAGGGCTTGTTGTTGACCACACGCCAATTAAAAGGGCAACACCTGCCCTAGCTCTGTTGTCCTGCAGTTATGGCCATTTCTTTAGCGGTGCACTGACAATATTTAATTCAGCACAATGTATGGTATCAAGTGTGGCTGTTGTGTAACAGTGATACACAAACAACATTTAAGAAACATCGCTGTTCTACAGCCTTTCAAATGTAGTCCTGCTATTTTAGTCCAGATGTATGTAAGGTCTAAACACCATAGGGCTATGTACAGTTATAATAGTGTTCCCATTTTCTATGGTAAGCACATTCTTCTCCATACCCATATATGACCCCTGTGATATCCACCTCCATTCATACGTCTACCTCCATTCGTAGTCAAGCTGTCCTCCTCTTCCAGTCCTCTACACAGCAGGCTCAATGATAAATAGACTTATTTCACCAAAATCAAACAGTCACATTTAAATATAGACAAGATAATGCAAAGGTCAACATTGTAATCTGCTCCTTTGATCCTTTGATCTTTATAGAATTTCTGGAGTAGCACCATGATAAATCTTCAACAAGGCCATTTGCGTGTGTGTGTGCGTGTGTGCGTGTGTGTGCGTTAGTGTGTGTGTTAGTGTGTGTGTGTGTGTGTGTGTGTGTGTGTGTGTGTGTGTGTGTGTTAGTGTGTGTGCTAATAAAATTCTAACGATCAGAGCCTTTACGCACTTATGGAGAGTTTTATTATAATCGCCATGGAGAAGCTATCCATGCATTGAGATGAGGGCATCGCACAACACCCAGTAAACACCCACATATCCCACACACATCCTACTGTTTACTACACATCTTCTGTGTACTGGGTTTACTCTCCTGGATTCTTTGCAATGTACAATTTGTTGTTAACAGAATCACAGTATCATGGACATAAAATATCAAAAGAAATAAAATAATAAAACGTGTGCCAATATGAATAAGGTATAATAATATAGTTAAAAAAAATGGAATTGTACAAGTGCGAAGACTCCTAAAAAGCTACAATTGTGCCATGCTGAGGAAGACCGAAAGATTGAGAGCAAACGGGAGCGAGACAGGGAGAAGGTGGAAAGGGTCGAAGAGAGAGAGAGAGAGAGAGGAAACGTAACATTGAAGGGAGAGTTTGTGCCATTGAATGATGAAAAGTCCATATGTTACAGTGGCATCATAAATTACGTCCAAGCGTACGGTGGGGCCAGCAAGGGGTGATCCCGAAATAGGCCACAGAGAGAGACAGGCAGAGAGGAAACAAATAGCCCCAATATCTGCAGGAGAGACCCACTGATATACACACACACACACACACACACACACACACACACACACACATGCATGCACAAACACTGCTGGCCACACACAAGCACGTTTGCAAGGACACACAAACATACACACGCGCACACACTCGCACAAAAACACATCTATATGCAAGACCTCACACGCACTCCCACAAACACTTGGATTGAGTGTGAGAGAGAGAGAGCAAGGAAAGATGGGAGGCCGACGGGCGGGGAGAGAAAGTGGAAACCGAGAGGGGAAAGGGGGAAGACTGGACGAGGAAAAGATGGCGAGGATAAGAGAGAGATGAGGGAGAGGGGTATAGAAGAAAGATAGAGATATTATACCACACAGGCACCAGGGTGAACGCTCAGCTACCCTTCTCCACTCACCTAGTCATTCTGCTTAAAAAGTTGATAAATTTGTAACCCCATTTTTGAGAAAATGGGCTTTGAATGTTTTTGTGCACCTACTGGAGAGCTCTTCTTTGTCTACACCCATTCTAAACAGAGTGAGTACAGTAGTGTACTAAACAACCAAAGATTTCAAGACTAAAGGCTGGTTTATACTTCTTCTATCAACATGTCTGTAGACAGTTGTCGCAGTGACATCATGAACATTCTATTGTCGTCTGACATCAAACTTGTCATTGTCGTTATGAAAAAGTACAAACACAAAAACTACAGGCTGCATGACATCAGCAGCCTGGTGGTCCAAAATAGCATAACTGGTGTATTTTAACACCAATAAACCCATCCGTTTAAAAATGATATGTCAGTCTAGCAAACCAAGCAACTAAAAGCAACTTTCTAAATAACGTTAAGTTAGCTGGCTAGCTAGTTCAAATAATGACCATATCATATAGCTGACAATGTCTTAACTTTAGCTAATTTGTATTCATTATTACAGGAAAATAAACAGACAACAAGATATTTTTTTGCAAGTTAATGGCTAGCTAATTACAGAAAATAGCTTACAGTTGTGAGTGTGATGAAATAAAAGCAGGGCATTCTACCAGAGAATTTTAGAACTTGGACACCATCTCGTTGGCCTAACATTTTTTCCTAATTTGACTTTGGTGCAGGTCATGTTGTTCTTCACATTACCATCTCTGGTAAACACACACTATATCAAATAAAATCAAAGTTTATTTGTCACACGCACAGCACACTGAAGGTGTAAACGGTACAGTGAAATGGTTACTTGCATAGTGGAGTCTTTTGTTTAGACAAGTAGCTAGCTAGCTCGCTAAACAATGAACCATAATCCCAACTCATAGCGTTACTACCCTACATGAATCTACAGGTAGCTAAGGCTAACCAACTAGGTTCAATGTTAGTTATCTAGCTATGAAAATGGCTCTGAGAAAATGGCTCTGAGATATGAATAATATTACTATACAGATTATACACGTAACATTAGCTAGCTAGTGAGCCAGCCAGCCAGCCAGCTAACGTTAGCTAGCTAACTAACAGTACGCTTTAACTTGAAATGAAAACAACTTTCTAGCAAAATAAAAAATATATAATATCTGAAAATGTAGGTAGCTAGACGTTCTTACCCATATACATGGATAAACGCTTCTCCCTCTCTGTCACGGATGCCATGGTTTTCCTTAGTTTAAAGATGTAATCCAGAGACAGGGGTTTTATACAAAAGCCTTCTGTGTGTTCTCTTTTCGACTCCCTCCACATGTTTGCAGTCAAACGACTGAATTTTCTCAATTTTCTCAATGCTTCCATCGGGCATTCCACTAATTTCAAATCTCAGTCCTCCAGAAAGTGGAGAGCATTAGCAACATTTTTGCAGTTCTTCGTGTTATCTTTCAAAAACCCTGTGTTAGACAGGATTGTTATAGACAGAAGAGTGCTACATGGCAGAGCAATCTGAACTCATCTCTGGGTATGTCCAGCCCATCCATTATCTCAGCTAATCATGGCTAGCGGGAAGGTTCCTTGCTTTTTCCATGGCTAAATCAACTAAGCTCGTAATTTACAGATTGCATAAAAGTTTGCCGTTAAGGCACATGAAATGTCACATGTTCCAGAAGGCATTTCTGCCCCCCAAAAATGCATTTTGATTAAATGCCTCTCCTGTGAAGTAATGACGCATGACACACGCCTAGTTTCCTGAAACCAGTCACATATGGTGTGTACAGGACTATTTTGCTAGCACAGAATGAAACATTTTCTGCGATTCATCCGATGGCATTGAGGAGTTTACCACATCAGTCACCTGCTTCATTAATAAGTGCCTTGACAACGTCATCCCCACAGTGATCGTATGTACATATCCCAACCAGAAGCCATGGGTTACAGGCAACATCCACACTGAGCTAAAAGCTATAGCTGCCGCTTTCAAGGAGTGGGACACTAACCTGAAATCCCACTCTCCGACGAACCATCAAACAGGCAAAGGGTCAATACAGGACTAAGATCAAATCCTACTACACCGGCTTGTCGGATGTAGTAGGGCTTGTAAACTATCATGGATTACAAAGGGAAACCCAGCCATGAGTTGCCCAGTGACACGAGCCTACCAGATGAGCTAAGTGCCTTCTATGCTCGCTTTGAGGCAAGCAACACTGAACCATACATGAGAGCACCAGCTGTTCAGGATGACTGTGTGATCACACTTTTTAAACAGGTTAACTTTCACAAGGGTGCAGAGCCAGATAGATTACCAGGATGCATACTCAGAACATGTGCTGACCAGCTGGCAAGTGTCTTTACTGGTATTTTCAACCTCTACCATACCCAGTCTCTAATATCTACATGTTTCAAGCAGACCACTATAGTCCCTGTGCCCAAGAATGCCTATCTAAATGACTACCGCCCTGTAGCATTTACATCTGTAGCCATGAAATGCTTTGAAAGGCTGGTCATGGGTCACATCAACACCATCATCCCAGACACCCTGGATCACTCCAATTCGCATACTGCCCCAACAGATCCACTGATGACACAATCTCCATTGCACTACACACTTCCCTTTCGCACTTGTACAAAAGGAACCCTTACGTGAGAATGCTGTTAACTGACCACAGCTCAGCATTCAACACCACCGTGCCCTCGAAGCTCATCACTAAGCTAAGGTCCTTGGGACTGAACACGTCCCTCTGCAACTGGATCCTGGACTTCCTGATGGGCCGTCTCCCAGGTGGTGAGGGTAGGCAACAACACATCTGCAACGCTGACCCTCAAACAAACACATACACACACACACACACACACCACATACATTGCTGCTAGTCACTTTACCCCAACCTATACAGTATGTATAGTACATACAGTTGAAGTCAGAAGTTAACATACACCTTAGCTAAATACATTTAAATTCAATTTCTGACATTTAATCCTAACAAAAATTCCCTGTCTTAGGTCAGTTAGGATCACAACTTTATTTTAAGAATGTGAAATGTCAGAATAATAGTAGAGAGAATGATTTATTTCAGCTTTTATTTCTTTCATCACATTCCCAGTGGGTCAGAAGTTTACTTACACTCACTTAGTATTTGGTAGCATTGCCTTTAAATTGTTTAACTTGGGTAAAATGTTTTGGGTAGCCTTCCACAAGCTTCCCACAAAAAATTGGGTGAATTTTGGCCCATTCCTCCTGACAAAGCTGGTGTAACTGAATCAGGTTTGTAGGCCTCCTTGCTCGCCCATGCTTTTTCAGTTCTGCCCACAAATTGTCTATAGGATTGAGGTCAGAGCTTTGTGATGACCACTCCAATACCTTGACTTGTTGTCCTTAAGCCATTTTGCCACAACTTTGGAAGTATGCTTGGGGTCATTGTCCATTTGGAAGACCCATTTGCAACCAAGCTTTAACTTCCTGACTGATGTCTTGAGATGTTGCTTCAATATATCCACATAATTTTACTTCCTCATGATGCCATCTATTTTGTTAAGTGCACCAGTCCCTCCTGCAGCAAAGCACTCCCACAACATGATACTGCCACTCCCATGCTTCACGGTTGGGATGGTGTTCTTCAGCTTGTAAGCCTCCCCCTTTTTCCTCCAAACATAACGATGGTCATTATGGCCAAACAGTTCTATTTTTGTATCATCAGACCAGAGGACATTTCTCCAATAACTACGATCTTTGTCCCCATGTGCAGTTGCAAACCGTAGTCTGGCTTTTTTATGGAGCAGTGGCTTCTTCCTTGCTAAGCGGCTTTTCAGGTTATGTCGATAAAGGACTCGTTTTACTGTGGATATAGATACTTTTGTACCCGTTTCCTCCAGCATCTTCACAAGGTCCTTTGCTGTTGTTCTGGGATTGATTTACACTTTTCGCACCAAAGTACAATCATCTCTAGGAGACAGAGCGCGTCTCCTTCCTGAGCTGTATGACGGCTGCATGGTCCCATTGTCACGTCCTGACCCTAGTAAGATGTCATTTTCTATAGTAGAGTAGGGCAGGGCGTGACAGGGGGTGTTTTTGGGCTGATTTATGTTTTCTAGTTCTATGTTTAAATTCTAGTTTCTATGTTGGGATTGTTTGGGGTTGATCTCAATTGGAGGCAGCTGATCCTCATTGCCTCTGATTAGAGATCATATTTAAGAAGGGGTTTTTCTCATTGTTGTTTGTGGGTATTGTCTTTTGAGTAGTGTGTCATCCTCTCTGCGTCACGGTTTGTTGTTTTCCTATTTTTCAAGTTATTAGTGTATTGCATTCAGTTTCACTTTTAATAAATATGTGGAACTACGAAAATGTTGCATCTTGGTCCGCTCCTTATAACAGCCGTGACACCCATGGTGTTTATAGTTGCGTACTATTGTTTGTACAGATGAACGTGGTACCTTCAGGCATTTGGAAATTGCTCCCAAGGATGAACCAGACTTGTGGAGGTCTACAATTTTTTTTCTGAGGTCTTGGCTGATGTCTTTTGATTTTCTCATGATGTCAAGCATTTAGGCAAAGAGTTTGAAGGTAGGCCTTGAAATACATCCACAGGTACACCTCCAATTGACTCAAATGATGTCAATTAGCCTATCAGAAGCTTCTAAAGCCATGACATAATTTTTCTGGAAATTTCCAAGCTGTTTAAAGACACAGTCAACCTAGTGTATGTAAACGTCTGACCCACTGGAATTGTGATACAGTGAGTTATAAGTGAAATAATTTGTCTGTAAACAATTGTTGGAAAATGTACTTCTGTCATGCACAAAGTAGATGTCCTAACCGACTTGCCAAAACTATAGTTTGCTAACAAGTAATTTGTGGAGTGGTTGAAAAATGAGTTTTAATGACTCCAACCTAAGTGTATGTAAACTTCTGACTTCAACTGTAGCTACCTAAACTGCCTTGTACCCCTGCACATGTATTCGGTACTGGTCCTCCCTGTATATAGCCCTGTTATTTTCTAATCCCTATACATAGCCATGTTATTTTTACTCGTTATTTTAATACTTTATTCAATGTGTAACTATTTACGTTTTTTATTCTTTTTATCTTAGCTTTAACATTGTTGGAAATGGACCTGTAAGTAAGCATTTCACTGTTAGTCTACATTTTGTCTACAAAGCATGTGACAAAAAAAACGTGATGTGTGTGTGTGTGTATGGCTACCTGCCTGCAGTGACAGACAGCAGCAGTCAGAGGAACAGTGGGAAGCAAGAGAGACATGTCCATTTACAGGATGCCAGATGAGACCTGCAGGACACTATACACTAGATTGAATTTCTTCCTGGTGCGGGACCTCCGATGTGGGCCTAATCATAGAATTCCACACAGAACCCCTATTAATTCAATCGGATCTCTGTGGGCCTAGTCGTTCAGATTTGTCATTTAACTTTTAAAATGTTTTGTATTTTATTGTGGCATAAACACAACCAGTCACAATGTTTTCATCTGATTGTCAAACAATCACTTTCAAAGGAGTCCTTTACAAGGCTACCCGCTCATGTTCATCCACGCTCAACATACAATTTCTCTAGCCTCCAAACAGCGGTGAATGGAGAGAGTCTTATTTTACACAAAACACCAAAAAGTGTAGGCCTATTGACATTTGAAGATTGTCATTAGGCCTGAATTGATGTCCATTGCTGTCCGTTCGCATCTCGGTGTCGGCCACTCGTCTCTGCCCTGGCAACACCCATTTTCAAGTCCATTCGCAAATGTTTCATGCCTCTGACATGTGGTAATGATTAATAATGGTGTATTAGCCTACAGCTTTCTTGACATTGTGTTTTAATTATTGTGATAGGTTCATGTTTTACCAGTATGGCGTACACCAGCTATTTATTTTGCCGGGACGCCGTACCGGACCGCCTTACTTTCGCCCCTGACTATGCTACACAACTCCACACTACAACACATATAGTACAGGACATCAGTCTCCGGACCTCTCGACACGATCACACTACCTACCAGCACCACCAACACAGTACCACCCAGCCCAGAGTAGAACAGAGTAGAACAGAACCGAATAGAGTAGCGCAGAATAGAGTAGTAGAATACAGTAGAATAGAATATAGTAAAGAGTAGAATAAAATAGAACATAGTTGAATAGAGTATAATAGAATAGAACAAAGTACAATAGAATAGAATAGAGTAAAGTAGAATAGAGTAGAACAGAATAGAGTAGAGTACAATAGAACAGCGCAGTCTCAGACCAGCCAAGATTCCCCCTATTATATCATATACACTAGTGGAAAATAACCACTCCCTAAAGACTAGATTAGATGAGACATCACTTCTTTAGTTAGTTTTTTCTTTAATGTGTCTTGTAAACGACTTCCCCCTCTTCACACTACAGAGCCAACAACAAGACAATCACTTCTGAACTTCTCCTGTGATCATTCACTCTGTCTCTTTCCTTTCAAAGATGGTTATTGTGTTCTTCTTGAGAGGCAAAACACAGAGGGCCAGCTAAGTGTTTTGATCAACAACAACATCATTTTATAGCGATGAGACATTCGTTCTCTTGTTATTTACCTTGATAACTCAGGGACAGTTCTTCTCTTCTCAGAGAGCCAGGGGTGTGGTTTGATCTTGACGGTGTGACACGGGTCTGTGTGTATGTCGTACGGTGTGGTTCCTAAGAAGATGTCCTGAGCCTGTGTATTTATTTACTCCATAAATCATCACATTACACATCATAAGTAGGCCATCATAATTAATTGGCCAAGAGAGAGTCTCACTGACAGCAAGCCTCCAGCGGCCACACATACACACACACGCTCACACACACACACACACACACACATGTACAAAAACAGACACACAAGCATGAAAACACACACACACACACAGGCACGAAAACACACACACACACCACATCCACCAAATGTCATTCATCTTACAGCTGTTACTCCTGCTGTGTGTGTGTTTGTGAGTTTGAGAAAGAGAGAGAGGGAGGGAAAAACAGAGTGCAACGATGATGACATGAAAAAAGAGATGTTTCATTTTTTTGTAAGGTTTATGTCATCATCTTTGCACTACCTTTTACAGTCGCAGTCTACTCATGTACATTCACAATCAATGTTCATGGGCAAATGAAACCTTTGACTTTAATGTTCATTTTCTATATTCAATATTATTATTACAATATTGGATTTACATCAAGTCATTAAAGGTATTTTAAAACGTACACTGAAAAGTTTCACTGTTATGTTGATCATCGCCTTACTGCACTCTTTCAATCCCTGCTGTCCATCTCCCTCATCTGTCCTTATCCATTAGATGTCCTCTCTCTCCATCCTCTCTCTGTCCCCTCTCTCTCGACTCTCTTTTTCCATTCTTTTTTTCCTCTCTCCTTCCTTTCCCGATTTCCTTCACATCCCTCTCTCGATCCAGCCTGTCTTTGTGTGGCTATGATTAGCCCCTCTATTTAGCCTAACACTCTTCCATCTCTTCCCCCTCTCCTCTCCTCTTCCTCCCCATCTCCTCCTCTTTACATCACAGATCCCATTGTTAGCTCTATACTAAAGGAAGATGCATTTAAAGCAATACATTCACCAGAAGGAAAGGTCACTATCAATGGTCAGTATGTATAAAGCATAATGAACAAACTGACTATAATGAATGTGTGTCTGTGTGCGTGTGCGTGTGCACGTGTGTGTGTGTGTGTGTCTGTGTGTGTGTGTGTGTAAATTTGTGTGTGACTCTGACTTAACGCTACTGAAAGAGAGGAGAGCCTTTCAAACAGTGCTGAAAGAGAGGAAGAGAAACAGCGAGGGAAGGAGACGCCAGTGAAAGAGAGAGGTAAGGTGACCCTGTGCAAGAAGAATGGATGACCCCTGATGTCTATCTGGTGATCCGGGGAAAGCAGATGTGATTGCGTTTGAATAATTAAATGGCCGTTCAACACAAGCAGAAACACACACCTAAACAAACACACGTTAAACTCCTTTTCACATGAATAGCTGAGTTGCTGTTCTCTAAACTGTGGATAAAGCTATTATCTATTTGCTCGATGTATAAATAAAATGTAGGATTTCTCATCTCATATCTGCATAAAATAGGTTTTATTGTCTTTTTTTTATTATTGAATATGGAAATATTCATAAGGGTGGTAGGTTTTGTGATCAGTATAAATAAATTGTAGTTCGTCCCCGTCTAAGATTTGAGTCTTCAGAGGTCACATCCATAGAAATAGTATTCTATTGATTGATCTATGATTCTGTTTCTATGGTCAAAACAATGCATAGTAAAAAAAACAAAAAACAAACAACAGAAGCCATGTCTGTGTATCAGAGACCGTGTGATGAGCAGATATTTAAGGTGGATTGGAATGAAAAGGTAATGTACAGATGCTCTCCCTCTCTGATGTAAATGGGCCCTCAGCCTCAGACACAGATTTATTGGCATCATTTCCCCACCTCTTACTCACGGATGCATTTACACAAACACACACACACACATGCACACATACACTCACGCACACGCACACACAAACACGCACACATACAATCTCCCAGTCAGCGTTAACCAAGGTAGGAGAGGTGTGTGTGTGTGTGTGTGTGTGTGTGTGTGTGTGTGTGTGTGTGTGTGTGTGTGTGTGTGTGTGTGTGTGTGTGTGTGTGTGTGTGTGTGTCGGCGGATAGGGGTCAAGGTCATCCAGTTTTAGCTGGGTCAAGTTCACTCTGCCTCCTCCAAGGCTGCTCCATTCTGCATTCAATTACCCAGCAGCCACCTCACTCCACATTAGCATGACAACCTGATTTACCTCTTCACCCCAAACCTTACCTAGTACAGTTGCAGGATCTTAATTTGGGCCAGTTTGCTACAGCAGGAAAATAATCCTGCAGCAACAGGAAATTAATTATTATGTGGATTATGATTACTGGACATTTTTATAGGGGTTAATATAATA